>NC_089834.1:13074260-13284260 GCF_035046505.1 Tiliqua scincoides
TTACACCTGGATAAAGAAATATTTTGTCTATTATTTCTAACTCCCACCACTCAATTTTAGTGGCCGTCCTCTGGTTCTAGTGTTGTGCGAGAGAGGAAAAAAAATCCCTCTATTCAATCTATCCACGCCATAATTTTATATGTCACAGTCATGTCCCCACCCCTCAGGTGCCTTCATTCTATAATGAAGAATTCCAAGCATCTGGTGGGCCACTGTGAGATACAGGAAGCTGGCCTGATCCAGTGGGGCCCTTCCTATGTTCTTAGAGTGTCACCCTTGCACTTTGCGCAACCAAAACCGGATTCAGACTGGAAAGGAAATTGTGAGACAAAGAAATGGATTAAAGAAGAACCACCATTTAGACAGAAGAGACTCTTCCACATACTAGTGGGTGACATTTGCCTCTCCCTCCCCCATCCCTTTTCCTAACTTTTCCAATTGCCAAAATGTCAATTGTAAGTGTCTCGGGGCAGAGCCATCCTCCCACACACCCCAAAACCCCATACACAAAACTGCAGCTTTTCCTTCAGGATCCCTAAAAGGGCTTCTTCATGGACCTTTTGCAAAATGTAATTAATCAACTGAAAGGTGATCAGCGTCCCAGCAGCCAAGCACCCCGGCTGTCATAAGAACATAAGCACAGCCCCACTGGATCAGGCCATAGGCCCATCTAGTCCAGCTTCCTGTATCTCACAGCGGCCCCACCAAATACCCCAAGGAGCACACCAGATAACAAGAGACCTCATCCTGGTGCCCTCCCTTGCATCTGACATAGCCCAGTTCTAAAATCAGGAGGCTGTACATACACATCATGGCTTGTACCCCATAATGGATTTTTCCTCCAGAAACTTGTCCAATCCCCTTTTAAAGGTGTCCAGGCCAGATGCCGTCACCACATCCTGTGACAAGGAGTTCCACAGACCAACCACACGCTGAATAAAGAAATATTTTCTCTTGTCTGTTCTAACTCTCCCAACACTCAATTTTAGTGGATGCTCCCTGGTTCTTTACTTACTGGTCATTACTGGTCATTACTTGTACCCCTGGTCATGTACCCCTGGTCATTACTTACTATTATCTGTGCTCCCATTTATACTCCATTTTTCCTCGTCTCCAAGACCCTCCAGGAGAGGGTCCAGCAGTCAGCGTCTCTTCACACATCACATGTTGGTGCACCTTCTTGTTTTAAAAACACGCATCTAAAAATGCAATGTGTGAATGTGCTCGGGAAACAGATACACTCATCAGAGAGTTTGGATTGGCTGACCCTCAAGGTCCCGTAATGGGTGGAATGGCCCTATAGCAATCTCTGCCGGCTCAGCGCAGCAGCTTCCTGGCCATCCCCCCACCTCACCCCAAGACAGATGACTGCATTTTTCCAGCTCCCAAATCAGTCTCTCCCACCGTCTCCGATTCACACTAAAGGAGATTAGGAAGGATAATCCCTCGAGAACTCCCTTGATGGGCTCTCCATCAAATCTCTTCTGTGTTTTCCCACCCGACCGCCTTTTAAAGACCAGCCAGAGTGGGCAGATGACAAGCTCACCACGTCGGGGAAGATTAAGGAAATGCGGGCACAGCCTTGAGATAATGCGCTGCCGTGTCCTCCCAGCCAGCGCACCATGTGCCCCCCTAAAACAAGGGCAGCTTCTGATGAGCAATGACAGTGCAATTGAGTCCCGATTAGGAACACTACACATAAGCAAAATGCTCCAGCTGACTCACGACCCCAGTTTGGCGCTGTCTTACTCATGTCGTTTGCAAGTAGAGGAACTCCAGGCCAGGCAGGAATCCCATACCCACGGGGGGTTGGGGGGAAGGTAGACAGTGTAGGGTTTTGGAGGTTTCATTAACACTCCTTTCAGGCCAATGCAGAGACTTCGCACTCCACCCATCCCATTGCTTCTTGTTAATGGAAAACGGGTTTCTTATTTCAAGCAGCAGTTTTTGTCACCATCTTTGACACAGAACACATGCGGTGCTGATGTTGAGTCGCTGATGTTGAGTCGCTGGGGTCCTGGGCTTCCCCAGTCCTGGACCTCACTGCACATCCCTGGCCGACAGCACTCCCTCCAGCCCTGGGCCTTCTCCAGACACACAGGTTTCTGGAGCCTCCCTGCCTGACAGCCCATTATCTTTACTGTGGAGATTTGGCTCCAGAGGTGGGGACTTATGGGGCAGCGAGGTTCTGCCGACACCACCCTGGTGCACACACAACCCAGCACAAAACAAGCCCCCACCACCACAACTGTTTGGCTTCAGCACTGGCCTCTCCCCTCATTCTTCAGCCAGTGCACTGAAAACAGTTGCTATGGAGATTCATGCCATTCTAGCCTGATGCACAGCAAACAGCACCCCAAGGCACCTTGAGATGGCGCATGAGAAGGCATCGGCCTGGCCGGAACATAATAAGGAGAGCCCCGCTGGATCAGGCCAAAGGCCCATCTAGCCCAGCTTCCTGGATCTCAGTGGCCCATCAGAGTAGTAGAGGAGTTGGCATCCTTCAGTCATCCTTCGGAAGACTATGGTATCAGCAAGGAGCAAACAAGACAAAAACCTGCATCCTGGTGCCCTCCCTTGCATCTGGCATTCAGATATAGCCTATTTCTAGAACCAGGAGGTTGCACATACCCATTATGGTTTGCAACCAGTGATGGACTTCTAGAAATCTGTCCGCTCTCCTTTTAAAGGCATCTAGGCCAGATGCCATCACCACATCCTGTGGCAAAGAGTTCCACAGACTAAATGACACACTGGATAAAGAAACGTTTTCTTTTCCATGAGACACATCTGTGGAGGAAGAGGAGGAGGAGACCTACCAGCGGCTATTAGGTGCAGTTGCTTCAAGGAGCTCCCAAGTACAGCAAGCCACTGAATTGCAGGTGCTGGGGAGCTGCAGGGGCGAGACTGCTGTCCTCATGCCCCTTTGGTTGACCACTGCAGGACAGTGGTGTAGCTGGACCCTTGGCGCAATCCAGCAGGGGGCACCTGCTTAATTCTCTCACTTCAGGATGCTGAAGTGAGGATAAACTTTATGCTGTTCCAGCACATGAAGGCAATGAAATCTTCACATGTGCTGCTAGTCTCATGGTTCACAGAATCTGGAAAGCAAGACCAACTCAGTAGTTACACTTGCCGGGAGTTTGGCAATGGGACGGACACGTCAACAGTGTGTAGCACGAATCAATCAGAGTAATTTTCTTCCCCCCTCCCCAAAGAATCTAGAATCCTGTGTGCTCCCCATTGATTCGCTTTGAAACGTCCTTCCTGCCTTCCGAATAAATGGAAGTGTCAGATCCAGGTTAAACAGACCAGATCAAAGCCGGGAGAGGTGCATTGCCATGGCAACCAGGGGACTTCAGTTCTGCCACGATGCTGTTGTGTTGTTTTTTTAATGCTTCCAACTCAAAACAAAAGACAGCAGCGCATCAGATGAGGAACACGTACCACCATACGAACCATTAGTGACTATATAACCCACCTGCTTAGGGAAACAGCAAAACCAACCCCGGTTACGGAAGCAGGTGGATTGGTTCACTGGCTCAAGCCCATTTATACATTTGCACCTGTTTGTCTGCATGCAGCACCTGGATGTTCTCGATTGAGCTGGCAGGGGGAAATGGCTTTCAAGTTATGCATTGGACCAGTGATTTTCAACCTTTTACATCTCATGGCACACTGACAAGGCACTAAAATGGTCAAGGCACACCACCAGGTTTTTGACAATTGACAAGGCACACCATGCTGGCAGCGGGGGCTCACATCTCCCATTGGCCCTATTAATAAATGACCTCTCCCTGAATTCCTGTGGCACACCTGTGGACCACTCGTGGCACACCAGCGCGCCATGGCACAGTGGTTGAAAATGGCTGCTTTGGACAACGATCCGATAATAAAAGAATCGTTACACCACAAAACTTGGGTTGCCGGCTAGCCACACCTGGAGAATCCCAATCGCCCCTTTTAAGGAGGTGGTCGGAGTTTGTTTTGCCTGGCCAGGATACCCGCCCGCCCGCCCACCCTAGAGACAGTCTGAGTTTAACTGGTCGCCGTTTGGGGCTGGGTAGGAATTTTTTGCTGCCTGCCAAGATTGGCCAAAGGGCAGGCAGTTTTTTCGCCTATCCCAGACTGTTATGGGTTAGGGGGTTACACCCCCGTTTACAAGCTGCCATTGGTCACTTTAGGAGGTGCCATTGGCTTCTGTAAGGGTAAGTCTTGCCTCACAAACCTTTTAGAATTCTCTGAAAAGGTCAACAGGCATGTGGATGCGGGAGAACCCGTGGACATTATATATCTGGACTTTCAGAAGGCGTTTGACACGGTCCCTCACCAAAGGCTACTGAAAAAACTCCACAATCAGGGAATTAGAGGACAGGTCCTCTCGTGGATTGAGAACTGGTTGGAGGCCAGGAAGCAGAGAGTGGGTGTCAATGGGCAATTTTCACAATGGAGAGAGGTGAAAAGCGGTGTGCCCCAAGGATCTGTCCTGGGACCGGTGCTTTTCAACCTCTTCATAAATGACCTGGAGACAGGGTTGAGCAGTGAAGTGCCTAAGTTTGCAGATGACACCAAACTTTTCCGAGTGGTAAAGACCAGAAGTGATTGTGAGGAGCTCCAGAAGGATCTCTCCAGACTGGCAGAATGGGCAGCAAAATGGCAGATGCGCTTCAATGTCAGTAAGTGTAAAGTCATGCACATTGGGGCAAAAAATCAAAACTTTAGATATAGGCTGATGGGTTCTGAGCTGTCTGTGACAGATCAGGAGAGAGATCTTGGGGTGGTGGTGGACAGGTCGATGAAAGTGTCGACCCAATGTGCGGCGGCAGTGAAGAAGGCCAATTCTATGCTTGGGATCATTAGGAAGGGTATTGAGAACAAAACGGCTAGTATTATAATGCCGTTGTACAAATCTATGGTAAGGCCACACCTGGAGTATTGTGTCCAGTTCTGGTCACCGCATCTCAAAAAAGACATAGTGGAAATGGAAAAGGTGCAAAAGAGAGCGACTAAGATGATTACGGGGCTGGGGCACCTTCCTTATGAGGAAAGGCTACGGCGTTTGGGCCTCTTCAGCCTAGAAAAGAGACGCTTGAGGGGGGACATGATTGAGACCTACAAAATTATGCAGGGAATGGACAGAGTGGATAGGGAGATGCTCTTTACACTCTCACATAATACCAGAACCAGGGGACATCCACTCAAATTGAGTGTTGGGAGAGTTAGGACAGACAAAAGAAAATATTTCTTTACTCAGCGTGTGGTCGGTCTGTGGAACTCCTTGCCACAGGATGTGGTGATGGCGTCTAGCCTAGACGCCTTTAAAAGGGGATTGGACAAGTTTCTGGAGGAAAAATCCATTATGGGGTACAAGCCATGATGTGTATGCGCAACCTCCTGATTTTAGAAATGGGTTATGTCAGAAGGCCAGATGCAAGGGAGGGCACCAGGATGAGGTCTCTTGTTATCTGGTGTGCTCCCTGGGGCATTTGGTGGGCCGCTGTGAGATACAGGAAGCTGGACTAGATGGGCCTATGGCCTGATCCAGTGGGGCTGTTCTTATGTTCTTATGAGGGCAGGTGGTGCGGGTTAGGAAGTGTGAATGGGACTCTGGCATGCACCTTCAGGCGGCATAGGCGGGGCAGAACCCTATTTCAGTCCTCAGGGGCTTGGCGGCACGAGGACTTAGACGGGGCCCTGGCCAGGACCGCGGGGCACACCTCAGAGGCTCAGCGGCTCGGGGTGGCACAGTCTGCGGTCCGGCTGCCTTCCCCTTAAGGAATAGACATGGATGAGACGCGCCGTCCCAGCAGCGGGGCGCAACTCGGAGTCGGGTGCATGCCCGCCTGGGGGCAGAGGTTTCTGGTACCGCCCAGAGGTCCCTCCCCGCACCACAGGGGCTTTCACTGCCTTGGATACTGCAGGTCTCAGCCTCTGCTCCTCTTGTTAATGTGCAATAAAGTGGCCCTTTCTTCCATATCTGTTGTCTCGAGTGTTCATTGGACAGTGCGGAAACAAAAATGTCTGTTCTGTTACCTGTGATTTCATCGTCCCTCTCCAAAATGGGTCTCTTTCCACCCACCCACACAAGTTTAAATTTCTTAGCCAGGCCCCAGATTTTCAAAAGCCACCAGAATTCAGAAACAAAAAAGCTGCTTGCAAACAATTCATGCTATTATTAGGAGAGGAAGTAAACGCAAAGGTTCCTTTTCTGCAAGGCGCTCCGTTCTATTCCAGCAGAATCCTTTGGGAATGCTTTGAAATTTCAAGCAATATTTAGCCAAACCTCTTCATTATCTGCTGACAGTTGTCATGACATTATGTAAATGGACGGGCCCAGAGGCAAGGAGCAGGGAGAGGAACTGGTGTTCGGGTCTAGGACCTGACAGGCACAGTGGCAGCAAAAAGCAGAGCTGTGCGTTGCTGACGGAGGGCTCGGCTACAGCAATACTACATTTCACTTCTGAAACGAGAGGGACAGCCTTCCAGCCTTGCTGAGCACTTTCACAGTCCTGTCCAAGTGGAACTAGCTGCTAAGGAAGATGCCCTCTTAACATGTTCAAAGGTTCCCTTGCCTTTCCTTGCAGAGCTGTAAGCACTCCACAACTGCACTGTCACCAGCTGCTAAGATTTTTCTCTTCCGTACACCAAGCAAGCTCCTCGCCCCCAGAGGTGTTAGGAACAAGGACCAAAAAGGAAACAGACCACACTTCAAAGAGCAAGAGATTTATAAAAAGGCATTCAGGCATCTTGCTGCTGGGTCCCAGTTTCAGAATGCAAGCTAAGAACATAAGAAGAGCCTCGCTGGATCAAGCCACAGGCCCATCTAGTCCAGCTTCCTGTTATCTTACAGTGGCCCACCAAACACCCCAAAGCCGCCCGGTGTTGGCTCCCAAACAGCAGACCGAAACTGCGTAAGGGTTTCAGATTCAATAGGTTTACTCTGATGGGCCTCCAGAACCATCTTTAGGCCCGTTCAGTTTACCTGGAATTTCACAAATGGATTAAAAACCGCCCACTAGACAAAGGGCAGCTCGCCCAATTCTGGGCAGAAGGGAGCAAGAGAGTCTTCTTGCAGATGCCTGGCTATAGCAGAAGAAAAAGGAGCAGCCTCTTGGAACAACAGGGCCTTTTATTGTCAACATTTTCTTGCTGCCGTGTTCATTTTGTTGCAGCCCCTGAGGCAGCACTAGATAAATCTGTCCGCTTTGCTACACAGCCTTTTTAAAAAGGTCGCCAAGTTCCATGTGCAACTGCGAGATGGAAAGCCGGGTCCTTGTGCCAAGCGGCCGTTTCTCGTTTCTACGAGGACGATAAAACTGGCCAGCCGTGTCTGGGCGTGTGCAAACCTCCTGCTTTTAACCTGCAGAAAAGATCCATGTTCTGTCCGCCCGTGACGTAGTGCAAAACTACACAACGCGCAGGTTATGTGCAATTTGCCATCAAG
Source organism: Tiliqua scincoides (assembly GCF_035046505.1). Taxonomy (NCBI): domain Eukaryota; kingdom Metazoa; phylum Chordata; class Lepidosauria; order Squamata; family Scincidae; genus Tiliqua; species Tiliqua scincoides. The sequence goes on from NC_089834.1 coordinate 13,081,705, forward strand.
TCCCCCAGAGACATACCATTTCCGCTCCATAGCTTTGTCCGGAAGTCAGAACATACACCTAGTCGGCCCATTAACTAGGAGCCTGCGCAAAAGCCCCAGAAATGGATGGACTAAGCCTTCCCTATAATTTCCAAGATTTCAAAGCAGGCAGTGTTGAGGCACTCTCAGCCTTGAGGACTAGAGGCCTGGTATTTTGCTTTAAAAGGGGGACAGCTGAGCAGAACATGGGCTAACACACTGGCCTGATGCAGTCACTACAGCTGCCATGAACGGATATCCCCTCTCCACCTCACTCCCAGGCTCACTGCAATTTCAGTTCCCGCTATGAGTCAAATTGGGCAAAACTATGGTGACAGTAAAACACAGCTGGAACTGGGTTTCCAGTTTTGGGTTGGCTCTTACTCCACAGCGCTCAAGGTAGCATACAAGCCCCCCCACCCCGCCCACTTTATTTAATCTACACGACAACCCTTTGAGGTAGGCAAAGCTGAAAGACAGGCTGGCCCTAGGTCACCCACGAAGTTTCACAGCCGAATGGGAACAGGAGCGTCATCACTCAGTACTAGTCTTTTGCCCTCTGCTCTTTCAACTCCCATACACCAAATCCCTGTATAGGCACAAGATTTGCAACCAGGAGCAAGACTTCAGCACTGCTAGAGTTCAACACGGAATTTAATAAACACAAGTTAATGCTGTGTTAGAACTCTGCAGCCTTGTGAAAGTATTCAGGAAACAGATGTAAGAAAATGGTTTTTTTATTCCTTCTTTTTTTAAGTTCTGATGTTGTACAAATAAATGCTTTTACTCTGATAATAAGCCTTGGAGCAAGTGGGGGAAAAAAAAATCACAGCACAGCCAGCAATGCAGCCAGACTCAACACCCATAAATACAGGCTGGAGACAGACAAACAAATCACAAAGATTTCTGTACATGATCCATTGCATTTTTTTTCCTCTCTCTCATTTAATGTCACATGTTGACAAATTGCAAAAATGGTCTACAGAAGATGTGAGCAGTTGCTGAGTGTTCAGAAGCATCATTGGAGTGGCCGCCGGTCCCTCACGCTGGTGTGCTTCTAACCATGGGCTTCTAACGGGGGCCGTGCGGGCACAAGGAGCTGGGGCTCGTGGACCCCCTCCCGAAATGCGGAGAAAACAATGCATCTTGAAACAGGTACACAATTCACATTAAAAAAAAAAAGAAAATCAATGACATCCTATATGTATTCCTTTTAAAGGAGAAGGTTGAGCTTTTCTTCTCAATAAAATATTACATTTCATTTAATACTCTGGTACAATACTTCATACGTTGCTGTGGAGGGGCAGGAGAACAACAAGGCAGGGGTGAATGGGAGAGCCATTTCAACCGAGATGAGTACAAAAGGCAAATTTCCCTCACTGATCCGTTAAGCATGGTTGTGACTTAGGGCACAAGCCTAACCAGGTCTAATCAGAAGTTAACTCCTATTTTGTTCAATAGGGTTTACTCTCAAGAAAGTGTGGTTAGGATTGCAGCCTTGGTCAGCAAAGGTGTTCATAAATTAAGAAGGTTTGGACATCACATGGAAAGACAAATTAAAATTCAACCCAATTTACAACCGTACAAGCCCCATCCTAGTCTCCAGGACTGAGCAACACTCCAAATTCCTCCAAGCCAGCGCCATCATGTTCTGCACCTCAGATACTCCCATTCTGCTAGCCACCTAATCTCCCACCCCCACCCCACAACCTACAAGGCCTACCAACCATCATTTGTTAATAAAGGATATCAAAGCAAATTGTCATTTCTGAAAATACATTTCAAGGGGGTGCGGGGAGGGAGAGAAGATTTGGTCTGGAAGATTAATAGAGGGGCTGTTTTTTTGCTTTTAAAAAACTGGATAAAACAAGTCAAGTACGCATCAAAACATTCAGTACGCATCGAAACGATTGCACACAGGTAGACAAGCTCCCTGCAGGGTTTCCCAATTCCGCCAGTAAGTGAGACACACTTTTTCTACATTAAAACCGAGACACGTTTCACCCTTATCCCTAAACAGCTTTGGGAATTAACTGCCCGCACAGGAGTCCAGCCTGTGTGCAGGTCACTGACCTAGGGGTGTGGAAGGCAGAGGGGCAGCCTCCTGGGATGGAACGTGACTTTGTTGTGGCTGCCGCATCAGGAGTGACAGAAGGGTCCAGTTGCCCCTGAATCCAGACACAGCTGAAGCTGGGGATATGCAGTATAGAGGTGGCAGTGAGGTTCTGTGCATTGGTTGCAAGTGCTTGGCACCTTATACAGCAGAGGCAAAGCACACATTCCCCCGAAGCCAACATACAATTACATTTTTAAAAGACATGCTTTAACATCCAGAATGGAAGGGCATCTTCCCAACCAGATCCAGCACGAGAAGCTTAAAAACAACCACTTTATTCCCTTTCGACTTCTCCTGTTCCAAGTATCAACTGAACACAGATAGCTAAAGCTGCGATTCTACACACATGCCCCTATTTGGGAGGACACCCCGTTAAGCCCAAGGGGGCTTACCTCTGAGTAGACATGCCTAGGACTGCACTGCCAACCTCAACCCCACATTGACAAGAGTTGCAATTCCATTTTTGTACATTTGTTACAGAAACTCATTCCAGGACTTTTAAGACACTATAATGCTACATCTCGCTGCCCAGTACAGATGCAGACATGCGGGGCTGACGGAAGGGGGGGTCATCACCTCTTTATGCCTGTGCAACCCGCCCTATTTGGAAAAAATAAGACAAGTGGAGGCGGCCGGGGTGTTTCCCAGAAGTCACCACCAGAGACCGTCATTTTTGGTTCTTAACCAGGCCTGATGATCTGGTTAAAGCGCCTTTCCTTGCACAATCATCAAGGAGGTTCTTTTTTCAAGTTTCAAAAGCAGACATTCAACAGCACGTGCTCAGAGAAGTCAACACATTCTGGAGACCATCAATCTTACTGCTCAGGCTGCCGCTGGGAGGGGGACAGAGAGGATTGCATTTACAGGTGCTCCTTGCACCCCTTCAGCCAGCCTGTCCAGAAGGAGGGTTCTAGGCAGCATTTGGGCCTGGAAGCGCTTGGCTTCTTCCACCTCTGCCTGAAATTGTACAACCCGGCACCAGTCACATTCTACAATTTTCTGGAGGAAGCATTTCAGCGTGAGGACTAGCAGCGACATGGGGGGGGAAGAATGAGCCACACCGCACCCACCCCCCAAAGGACATGCACCATGAATCTTGGCTGCAGCCAATCTGGCTGATGTTCAAAGCACAGGCCATGTCTGCACAACACTCAGAGCGCACTGAGTTGCATTCCTTTAAAGTTCTCCTGTGGGGGTTTAAAAACACAACAGAGCTGTGCCACCCCAACTGTGCATCTCCCCAATAAAAAACACAGCACAAAGAGAGGGCAGGCACAATGGCCATCTTTTAAAGACTCACATATCAGGTGCAGGCCCAACATTTCCGCTTCGAACACTCTGAAAAAGGCAGGAGACGGTGCTGACACAAGGAGAGGCCGGCACTCAGACCCCTGCTGTGACATGGGGGTCTTGGGGTGGGCCAACACGCCCTCTCCCCATCCCCTACCAATGCACTCAGGACCAAACTAGACGCAACATGAACACTTACAAGATTGCCACCTACCGAGTCGGGACCGGGGGCCGTCAAACTCAGTGTTGCCAGCACAGAACAGCAAATGCTCTGCGGGGATTCAGAGAAAGGTCCTTCCCAGCATTACCTGGAGGTGCCAAGGACTTCACCTGGGACCTTCCACATGCAAAGCAGGAGCTCTACCACTGTGCTATGACCCACTGCCAAGTCTAGGGGCTCTTTTCTCAAAAAAGGGCAGGGGTGATTTGGGTCAGGGTCATGGTGAAGGGGGAAGGGGTCTCAACCCAGTCCTCTTGATGATGTTTCCTAACTGAGGTTCCCTTTCTCCAAAGCAGTGATTTGCCGGGGGGGGGGGCGAGGACAAATGAGCAGTTTCGGGGGGATCTGGATCAGGCCTACAGTGCAGAACAAGAGTGAGACACAAACTCCTCTCCTCCCACACCACAACCCCAATCCCGATTGTGCCCCGTCCAACTAGGGCTGCTTTTTGTAAAACCCACCAGGAGTCCCAAAACCCACACTGCTTTTAGTTCGGCCTGCAGTGAAACCTCCCCCCATCTTCACATCATGATGTCGTAAGTAATTATCTGCTAGCATCAGCCAAAGATGGGGTGGCGCAGTGCAGACAAAAGCATAAACATCAGGCCAGTTTTGCTACACATTCCAAAATGGGGAGTTTTCCCAGTCCAGTTCTGAAAAATTTGCATTGGGGGATTTGGCTCGGGGGAGAAGGGAAGAGAGAAAACCACTATGCAGGGAAAGAGGCAATGGATGATGCTGAAGGGAAAAGGACAGGCCGGGGATTCTCCTTTCAGAAAGGATGCAGGGTGAAGCCTTTCCCTTGGATGGCAAGAGGGGCTGCTGACACCCCCACCTGGCTCACGCACGGAGCAAGCTGATGGAGGACAGAAACATCAGCCAGCTCCACTCACCAGTGACCTGCTTCTCACCGGCATCCCTACCTGCCACACAGGCACCCCTGATCAGCCTTAGCTTCGGGGACTCGCTTCATGCCTTCCCCACAGCCAAAACCACCACTGAGCCCTCAATGGCACTTAGCGGCTAATGCACCAGCTAACTCTTGGAGACAGGAGGCGGCAAACAATCCTACGGCCAAGGGGCACCTCACAGGTCGGGCCAGGATACTACGCTGTGGCAACGCAAAACATGAGCCTGCAATAAGAGTTGCAAAGTTCAAAGACAGGAGGCGACTCCGAGGATCTCTCTTCCTCCCAGCCTACCATATCCAAACTAGGCTGCGGGGAAGCGGCAGTTCCAAGCAAGGCGGGTTCAGGGACAGAGTTTTGCCTCTTGAGAAGCCTTCCTTTTCTTTAAAAAAATTCTAGCCCTTATCGGCTACAAGGATACGCTTGAAAGCAGATCGTCAACATCTGATGGGAACCTCAGAAGCCCAGTGGGCAGCTGGGTACGATTTCTAGAGATGAGAAGGTCCACGTTGCCCGCCCTGCCGGCAGTTCACAAAAGAGAGCGACTAAGATGATTACGGGGCTGGGGCACCTTCCTTATGAGGAAAGGCTACGGCGTTTGGGCCTCTTCAGCCTAGAAAAGAGACGCTTGAGGGGGGACATGATTGAGACATACAAAACTATGCAGGGGATGGACAGAGTGGATAGGGAGATGCTCTTTACACTCTCACATAACACCAGAACCAGGGGACATCCACTCAAATTGAGTGTTGGGCGGGTTAGGACAGACAAAAGAAAATATTTCTTTACTCAGCACGTGGTCGGTCTGTGGAACTCCTTGCCACAGGATGTGGTGATGGCGTCTGGCCTAGACGCCTTTAAAAGGGGATTGGACGAGTTTCTGGAGGAAAAATCCATTATGGGGTACAAGCCATGACGTGTATGCGCAACCTCCTGATTTTAGGAATGGGTTAAGTCAGAATGCCAGATGTAGGGGAGAGCACCAGGATGAGGTCTCTTGCTATCTGGTGTGCTCCCTGGGGCATTTGGTGGGCCGCTGTGAGATACAGGAAGCTGGACTAGATGGGCCTCTGGCCTGAGCCAGTGGGGCTGTTCTTATGTTCTTAAGTAGGACAGAACGAAGGAGACGCTGTTTTCAAAAACCACAGAAAAGTGACTCGGAGAAATAACACAAAAATGGCAGAATTCAGCTTTTCTGGGTGCAGACGTATTTCTTTCAAAGCGTGCCGGACACCCAGCCCTGGCCAAACAGCACTGCTTGAAACTTAGGTTTCTGGCTCTCAAGGAGTTCACTAACCTAACCTCAACAGTCCAGACAGCTCTCGTGTCGAGTGGCAACCTCCAGCATGGGCTCAAGGAAAGTCCTCCTGAAACCCCCCTCCCCTACGCATAGAAACTCAGTGGCTCTGGCCCACTCCACAGTCCCAGTCCTGCCTCTGCGGCGCCACTCGCAGGATGGGCTGATGTTTCTGCAGGCCTAGAAGCCTTCCTAGCCCCTTACAACTGCAACACAGGAGCTCAGCAATAACAGCATCTCCTTGGTAAGAGTTACTCAGGAAGAAAGGAAAACCCCGTCAAGCTGGAGGCAGCTTCGGAAAAAAGGCACTTTGAGAAGGCAGAACGTCTAGCTTCAATGGAGCACAGGGTCCAGGCGCTTCTGCAACCTGCTGATCTTTCTCCCCTTCTAAGGCAACGCAAGACAAGAGCTCCCTTTCGCAGGCTCTCCGATCTGCTCAATGGGCAAAGCGATTCCTGAAGCCACAGCTGCCCTGGAGGTCCTATGGGGGGGGCCACTGCAAGGAGTTAGGGGCAAAGACGACAAGGAGAGTCCCACGGGGTCATTCCAAAGGGCATGTTTAGCCTGGTGTTCTGTTTCCAACAGGGGCAAGCAGGGGTCATACGAGCCAAGGATCAAAGCCAAAGCCAGTTTAGGTCACTACTCCGAGAATGCCACCAATGTGGACTCACAAGTCGCACCACGAACATTAGTGCTGCCACCCTCACACACACACACACACCCCCAACAAACACCATCAGCACAGTCCAGCAACTATCGATCGGCTGCTGGGCAAACTCTAGGAAAACAAACAGGGTTTTTCATCTGGTGCAAAAAACGCATCATTGGAAGTTCTAGAAAAGCATCTTCATTTTCAAGCATGAGGACTAGCTACTCGATCAGATGAGCTGATTGACGGGGCTCGTCCAAGAGACCGCCGCCAACTCTCTTCAGAAGCAGGGTGGGAGGGGCAGAGGGCAAAAGAGGGGCATTTCTTATTGGTATAATCCCATTTCGCCCCACAAAGCATGGAAGTTTTTCACTGAACCTACTACCCAGAATTTTTTTTTTTAAGGGTAAGAAACAGATGTTAAAAAAAATTAAGATTTGAAACAGCTTTAAAACTTCTAAATCCAGGAGAAAAAAACAACAAAAATAATCTTTCAAGTATGACATAATATTGGTCTGCACTGGAGGCCAAAGAACCTTCTGTTCCAAACGGGGGGAAAAAAATGGAAACGAAACAAGAATAAAATCAGCTACTGTAGAAATTTGAGAAAAGGCATTAGAGGAGTTTCTCTGAAATATGGTCTTAAGTTCTGCTTATTACTGAAGGGTTAAAACACCATAAATAGAGAGGCTCTACGCAGCGGTCCGAGTCCAGCTCTTCACGGGACACTCGATAAGTAGCTTTTGCTTCACCTTCTGGTTTAAAAACAATAAAATGGATCTTGGGGTTCTGTAAAGGGACAGAAAGAGAGAACCCTTCAGCTGCAGTTGAACAGCCACGGCTATGAATATTCCCAATACAAAAGTCCGGGGATCCCCAAGGATTAGACATACACGGGCCCTCACATAGACACGGGACTTCACATGTGTAGACGTGACCTGGAGAGGCCTGACTAATGGCCTGACTCAGCAGGAGGAAGATCACTTGCTAATCCTCTTCCCAACACTGGCCAACCAAGATGCTCCAAGGGAGCAAGGCCCTTCCCTGCTCTCGCTCCGTGACATCAGTTGGCTGCCTCCAGGCATGGAGGCTCTGTTCAGCCAGCAAGACTAATGGCTTCAGCTAGACCTTTCCTACCCATTAATTTGCAAAACTCCCTTCCTGAAGCCGCCTCCACGTTGGATGCAAGAGGAGATCAAGCGCTGCAACCAGAGGTTGCCCCTGACACCTGGAGCGGGTGACCCCTGGAAATTAAAGTCCCAGCCTTGGTGCCAAGACGGACGCACAAGGATGTGCTTCCCCACAGACCCCCACCCCCATCCCATTGACAGGAGAAGCTGCAAGTCACTGGAGAAGCACCTGCCTTCTCCCACAAGGGCCTTTCCTCTCATAGTCTCATCTGAAGCTTTTCTGCTGCTGCATCAGGCCGACGTTTTCGTAGACTCTCATCGCGTTGTCCTCCCTCATCCTGGAGGAAAGCACAGGAATTTCAAGTTACAACACAACTGCACAGAACGGAGCTCCAGTTTCTCCAGGAACGGTTATACTGGGTGGCCAGTCCCCCCCTCAAGAAGAACAGTTCTGATCACCACCACAGCACTGCCCCAAAGAGGGAGTCAAGAGGGAGGCTCTTCTGAAAGCAGACCATTCACTGTGTTCTAGCTCCCATACACCCTCCACAGTTTCCTCCCTCCCTCCACCTAACTCCTTAATTTTCACGCTTGGATTCTACAATGGGTGCAAACACGCCTTGAGAGTTCAGGCCACCAGAAGGCATAGCCTTTAAAAAGCAAGAACACAGCGTGGGTGGGGGGGGGGCGGACCTGGGGCACCACAAACCACTTACTCAGGGCAGGTGGGAGTCGGAGTACATGGCGGGAGGGGACTCTGGTCTCCGCTGGCCTGGTCCACTAGAGAATATTTTATGTTCGTGTACTCATGTCCTTTCCGCTTGCTCTTCTAGAAATTAAGAGCACACACAAACAAACACAAAAAGGTTTACTAACGTGGCACAAAGCCGTTTTTCTGTCTCTGTTATTTAACAGAACACCACCACCTTCGTGATGACTGACACAGCCCTCGCCAACCTGGACCCACAAAGTACCACAAACAATCACTCCAGGGCTCCTTTGCATTACAAAAGCCATCTGCACACGGCAACCTTCACATATCCCAATGCTCTATGCAGTACGTTAACAGTTCCGCAGCGCTTTCACTTCCTTAACATTGACTTAAAAATTAAGAAAGGGAGGTGTTCGCCAGTGAGTGGTCGTGTTCAAATATTCACAAGCGTCCCAATAAAAATAATTAAAGCTCAAAAAGAGGCATGGATCCTCTTTTGTGCCTTGCCTGGCAGCAGAATTATTCCCAATGCATTCCAATATCCCTAACAAGAATTAATTGCTCCTAATTGGCTGGCAGCATTTTCCAAAGTTATTTCTGACTCTAAGAGAAAAAGCTGGACTAACAACTTGAGTTTCAATTCTTTCCCCTCTCAAAACCTGCTCCATCCTGGACTAAAGACACCCCGGTTTCACCCTGGGCAGCATCCATATGTACCTGCTTTTCAACAGGGTCGTAAACAGGTGAGGAAGCTTTACGAACAGCGGCCACAAGGGGGCAGCAAGACATCCTGTGGACTAGCAACCTGGCGCGACTCGTTAGGGGGGCTGCTTTCTGCAATCTCGAGCACTTTCCTTTTACAGTGCCCCGTGTCGTGCACCCAGCCAACAGACCCCCGCCACTCGCCCAAGAGGCCACACAGAGGTACCTGCTCTTCCTCGATCCGGCGCTGTAGCGTTTCGATGTAGTGCTGCACTGCCATGTAAATAAACCGGTACTGAGCCTCGGTTTGCACCATCCCTGACCGCTGGGACCTCACCATCTGGATAGTCTTCGGGACGTCGATGTCGCAGTCCACGCCTGGGAAAAAGGGTTAGCCAAGAGTTAGTGGGGGGCTCGCCTGGGGTGACAGCCACACCCAAGTTCTCGGGCAGATAGCAATCTAGACCAGCGGCACCTTCAACAGCGAAGGGATTCCCTTCCACGAGTGGCTGCAAACCAGGTCAGACAGTACAAAAAGCAGACCACAGGAGGAGCCAGCAAGAGCCGCCCAAATGCCTCCAGGAAGCCACAAGCAGGGCAGGAAGCCCACAGCCCTTCTCTCTGATATGCCCCAAGGGCCCAGGAAGGCTCCCATGCTCAGTTATTATACACAAGGGCTGCAGGCAGGACTGTGCACCACAAATTCATCTAGTATGGATTTTTATTACTGAAATTTTCTCCACTATCAAACACAACCACACCTTTGATGTTCACCTGGGTTCCCTAACCCAAAATTCTATTCGCTCCTTAAAAGGGAAAGAAAGAAAACCCAAAGGAGGGGAGGGAACAGTGTGGGGAGGAGGGAGAGAATTTACCACCAGCAAAACCTGGGGACAGCCCTTCCAGATCAGTTCTGAGCAGAGCCAGGGCTAGCGGGCACCCAGAAAGAAAGAGCCAGGACATACCTTTCTCTCTGATGATGTCGATGAGGATGTCGATAACGATGAACGTCCCGGTGCGACCAATCCCGGCACTGTTAAGGGGAGGGGAAGGGAGAAGGGTTTCTAACACTTCTGCCTCTTTCATCGTTGAAAGATGTAGCTCAAGCAGAAGAAATAAATGCGCCACTAGACCTGCAATGAACCACGACTGGACCGGCGTCGGCAATGCTCTCTTGCTTGTGGTGAACCTCTTCTAAGAAATCCAGCACCCCACCAGGATCGCTGGGAACGCCGTGGTCAGGCCAGGTCCGGAAGTGATACTGCCACACTGTCCGTTCGGTGTTGCCCTGGGCGAGACGCCACAAAAGAAAAGACACCCTCGTCAGCGCTGGCCTGAAATATGCAGGCCCCCCCCCCCCACAGACTACAAAAACAGAGGAAGCAACAGCAAACGGAGAGGAGAGTAAGAGCAGAAAGGGAGGGGACAGACCTAACCCGCAGCTCAAAAGCAGGCGTTTTCTCTGGGTCTGCTCCTTAAACCTGTGGCTGCCCTCACAAGCAGTCAGTCTACGGAACAGAGACTCCCCAGAGCAGAGAATGCCGCAGACTGACCTGTCCGACCTTCGAAAGTTTGAGTTCTCGTAATGTGTAATCGTGAGCCGCGCTCTCTTTGACGTTTCGGACTCGCATCACGCCATATTCTTTCAGCGCATGTTCGTCCGGCCAGTATTTCACACACTTGCTCTGGAGGACAAGATGTGAGGGGGGGGGGGGGTCAGTGATTTTTTGCTTGCTTTTAATGCCTGGCAGGAACCAGGTTCAACCCAACTCAGAAAGGCTTAGAACTTCTCCTGCTCCTGCTTTTAAAAGACCATACAGTTTAAGTATGCAAAAAAACCACTCCTCGTGGGGGGGGGGTGGCAACGAGAAACCATGTACTACACTCAGCTAGCCCAATGGTTCCCTGCCCCCCCCCAGGATGGAAACTCACCATCTACCCTTATCTGTGCAAACTTGGTTTTGGAAGCACACACACATACACGCTGTGTTTAATCAACAAACCAGATATTCTTGGGATGCGTGAAAGAAAAGAAGAATCTGAAAAGGGTGTGAAATTCTGCTAAGCCAAAAGATGACAGCAGCCAAGAATTGCCTGGAACAGTTCCTAGCAGGATGACAAGCATGTCACAGTCTACTGCAGGGGAAAACAGATGGCCTCTTACATTTTTAAGCTGACAAAAGACACACATCACCCAGGACGAGACACCCCCCCCCCCAAGCCCAGCACCCTGCAAACACACATCAAGAGATCTGCAGCACTGCTCTTGGGACTTGACAATTGTCCCGCAAACACTGCAGGGAGAGAGGGCTTGGCTGCCACCCTGAGAAGAGAGTATGGTGTATAAACAGAGCCTGACCTCCGTGTCTGCCAGAAAGCTCAGAGCCAGATCCTCTGATTTCTGGGGAAGGAACAACAGCAGCCTCATCCGCCAGTTCTCTGAACCAGAGAAGGGGCATCTGCAGCATTACATGCATGACAACTCGCCAGAGGAGCAGCTGTGGGGATAAAACTTGGGGAAGGGCTACCCCATGGGAGAAGCAGCAGCCGACTGGAGCTGGGGGGGGGGGTCTCCTGGAACTCCAGACATGCAGCACTGAGCTGGTAGAAGTAACATCACAAAAGAGCAGCAGGGGGGCTAGCAGGTGGAATGAGCTCAGGAGTGGGGAAGAGAATTCTGAGGACGGCCAACTCCTTCCTACCTCTTTGGGGAAGGAAGGAGACTTAGCAGCTGCAGCCCTCAAAGGCAGCTTTTTTGCCACAAGGCACGTTGGCACTGGATTCGAGAAACCAAGACACGGCAGCATTTGTGCAGCGCTTTCCGAGCGTCCAAAGAGATTCCTGCTGTTATACTTAACAACAGCCTTACAAATATCTTCAGGTTGCGGCTGAGACTGAAAGGCAGCGGCTTGCCCGAGGCCACCCGGTGAATTCACAGCAGGAAGTCCCGATTCACAGCTTGCTCTCTTAGCCATTCCACGGCACTAGCCCTCTTAAAGGTGACAGGCTGGGAGACTGACAAAATCAGAGCTGAGGACTAACACCTCGGCTTCTTTCTAAAAGCGATTAGGTTTTCCAGCTCGAGCAGAATTCAGGGCCGTATGAGGAAAGACAGGTGCAATGACATAACCGGGGGGAAGCAGGGAGCAGGCTTTACCTTTCCCCTCTCCACTTCCTTCGTGGTCATGACGATCACGCGGGAGTTCTCCTGGAAGACCATCCTCCAGAAGTCGTTCACAGTGTTCTGCAAGCAGCCCTGGGTGGCGATGTAGCTTTTCTTGGGCTTTGCGTTGTTGCACTTGTTTTCAAACTCCGGCTGCAGGGTGAGACAAAAGGCCTTCAGGCGGGGGGGGGGGAAGCAGGACTATGTCAGGGACCCAGGACCCAGAGTCAGGACACATCCATACAAGCCTACCGCCATCATGCACCTCAAAAAAATACCCCAGGGAGAATGCCAAGCTCACCCCTTCTCTCAAACACACGTGTTCTGAGTACGGGGGGGGGCTTTTTGTCCGGTACACCAGATTACAGGACTGCCCCCTCTCCTAAAGCCTGGAGCAGCAGAGCCCAGAAGCCAATTTCTCTCCTTGCCTGCGCTATGGGGACCTCTGGCCATCCTTGACAACTCTCCCCACTGGATAAGAAGTCAGTCACTATCCCACCCCCCACAAGGCATTGAGACTTGTGGGAGGTGCCTCCAGACCCCTCCTTCCAAGGATGAATGTCAGCCTCCCCCCCCCACACACACACACAAGCCAAGGCCCTCCTTACCATGATAATATTGGCATTTATGTAATCGGAAACAGGCTCGTTCGGGTCGCCATCGTGCAGGACAACTCTGGTGTGATCGACTAGAGAGGCGAAGGAAGAGAGTGAGAGAGAGGGACGGGCGCACAGTGCTCGACACTTGCTTGCCAAATCAGGCCCCCAGCAGTGGCTCAGCTTGTGTCCACGACAGGCAAGCGTTTCAAGCAGGAGCCCACCCCAGTTAGGGATGCTACCAGGGACTGAGCCAGGGGCCTCCTACATGCAAAACAGAGACCCCACTGCTGAACTACAGGCTCTGAAGGCAGAGGAGGCCAGAAGTTCCCAGGACAAATCTCAGGGACAAGAAGACCTCAAGGCATCACTCACAAGGCAAAATATTCTTATATCTGTTCTTGTTTTTGTTTTCCTGCCGCTGCCCTTCTTTACGACTGTACAGGAGTTTGCATTCTTGCTGCTGGAGGGTCTAAGGTAAAAAAAAAACAAAAACAGTGCAGGAGATTAGTCTGACCTCTTTTCCCAACCCTGTTGCACCCACAGCCTCTCCACCCTGCCCCCCGCCAGAGAAAAACAACCAATAGTCAAAGGTAGCTGCTCTGTTCTCCCAGGAAGGGTGTTCTCTTCTGACCACGAGCTTCAGAACAGCAGCTGGAGCAGAGCGGCAGAGCCATCAACAGCCTGAAGGCAACCCACGACTGCCACAGAGGAATTAACGGTGACAGTAACAGGTAGAACAAGCCACCCAATAAATCAGAGAGCCCTGCCGCTCTTTCAGAAGAGCCGAGACACATTTACAGCCTTCGCCTAACCTAGTTTTGCCCATTGAAATAAGGTGGGCAGGGGCTGAAGTCCGCAAGCGCTCACCACCCTGCGATCCACTGAGCTGTGCTGGGCCTCGACCCACACATACTCAGCCTTCAGCTGGCATTAGCGCTGCTCTAATTGCCTTCCTTAGCAATATTTAAAGCAACGCTTTTCCTGCCACAGAGAGCCAAGCGCTCCATAGATTTTGCAGTCTTTGCAATGCAGCCACAAGCGGTCCCTGGAGACCGGAACCGGGAGAGATCAGGCGACGCCATGGCTCCCCCTGGTGGCACCGCAACGCCATGGCCCAGAAACTTGCCTTTGCAGGAACCCACCGCAGCCAAATGGCAGGCCGAGGAGTCCTTGCAACTTCCGGCAGGTGGACCTGGTTCCCCCCAATTACCTCAAATTCTTCCCAAAAGCCTTGCTTGACTTTATCGGTAGTCTCCGCCAGCTTGCTCAGCTCCCGCACTCGGCTCTCGATCTCGGCTGCGTTGATGCGGGTGGTGTTGAGGGGCTGGTGGCGAGAAAGGGAGGTGGATTACTTCTCTCAGAGCATGCTGGAAACAGCCGTCTGGCCCCAGAGGGACTCTGCTTCTGGCCTCCTGGGAGCTCTGTACCCTTAAGCTGCAGCACCCCTACAGAAGACAACAGGCCTAATGGCGTGCAGAACGCTTGGCCTTCCTCAACCCCCCCTCCTGAGACTGGCCTCCCCACCTACAGATCATCCTCTCCCTGCCAGGCTATGGTCTGGACCAAACAACACCTGCTAAGAGCAGCTGGCAGCCTCCACTCCTTCCCCGACCCCAGCTGGTCCCTCTGCAAGAGAAGCCCTGCTGTGTTCAACTGAGTGACTGCTTCTCGCAGAGACCAGCCAGGTGTTAAAGGAGCAACAAGCAGGACTTGAAGGCAATATCCACCCACTTAGCAGACTTCCGGTGCCTTGGCATACCTAGACTTCAGCCAGCCATCATAGCTCATTGCCTGCAACAGATCTCTTTTCTTCTTCAACAAACTGGTCTGATAACTCTGGAAGCCATCAGCCTCCACCCCGTTGTGGGACAGCGAGGTCCACCGGACCCCCACAGGCCTCCTCCAGGCTTGCTGCCTGCCTCGCTTGCCTGGACTGCCTTTGGTCGTGGACCTCAGCTGCTCTCTCAATCCAGAAAGAGGGACGGATCTCTCTGTGGTTTTGGTGTTTCCAGACACGGCCCTTTTGCTTTACAAGAATTAGGATTTCAACTTAAGACAGAGACATTGACCCCTTTCGGGAGCTGCTGGTTCTCAATAGCTTGAGAGAGAGAGAGAACCACTTCCTCAAAAACTCATTATTGTGGAACCTGAATACTTAAGAAGTTCCCCCATAACTATTTATGGGGGAATGATATAGGTGTAACAGTCTCCAAAACACTGGAGTAAAAAGTATGCCTTACTTGAGAGTTTATCCCCAAGAGAACCCCAACATTGACAGCTCTATCACTGGCATTTGACCCACTAGCCTGAATAAGCCTCAGGATTGTGTCCCAAGTTCAGCAGTCCCTAAGTGGGACTTTCTCATGACTAATTCAACTCCAGATACTGCCCATGGACAGCACATTTAGTATGGGAAATGTTCTATGGACAGCTGCCTGTATTTCTGAGTTTGGGGCTGTGCCATCCCTGAAATATACTGGTCCAAAGCAACTGCAGCACCTGTTCAAATAATGCAAACTAATACGTACTTTAATTGACTGCTTGTGCTACTGAATGCTTTAGACTGACATTATCTATTCACTACTAGACTTCCTCTAGCTGGCCACCGATTGTTCCTGCTCACTACCGGAAAGCATTTCCAACTCAACCAGTTAAAAAAACTCAATTATAAGTTCTCGAAACCACCAAGATGGACAACCTTACAGGCAAGACGCACAGAAAAAATGGACTCTGCTCTCGCGTGGAGGAAAATGGACTATTTTCTAGCTGTGGTAGTCTCCCCACATGAACTATGTTATTAATGTTAATCAACATTATTTCAGGACTGAATGATGTCAGCCAGGCCTTTCAAAAGCTCATCCACCCAATGCTATAAATACCACCCCACGATGTGGGTTTTCTGGGAAATGGCTCCAGCTATTTTTGGAGGGCCAGAGCCTCTCTGCTCTGCATACGCTCTTGGGGACACGAGCACATTCGAAGGGCTTCTCTCACCTGCTTCAGCTGAAGGACTGTCCCCAGCGTTTCCACCATGGGGTTCTTCTTGTAATGTTCCACGAGGTCTGTCAAGGAGTCAAATTTCTCTCCACCGCCGACATCGTACTTCAAATCCTTCGGAAAAGAAAGGAAGGAGGGGCACTCAGTAGCCACACCCTACCCAGAGGCCTCAACTTGCTTACTGGCAGACCTACGCTCTCACCCAATAAAGAAAATTTGAATGGGGCAAACCAAAGCTTGTTGACTCAGAAATGCATCCAAATAGCCTGGCGGATCATTAGCCCAAAGTTAGCCAGTCTAGTCCAGCACCCCTGTTCAATGGCCCCAGAAAGCCCCCAGCAGTCAACAGGACTTCCTTGGGACTGGAAGACACCATCAAATCTATCGGTCAAAAATATTTAATCAAGAATGAGAACTTACTCTCAAGAAAGCATTTAGGGTGGCAGCCAGAGTCAGTCAAGTTACTTTCAAAGACCAAATTTCCAGAAGACTGAAAAAAACCATTTTGAAGGGAAAAAGGCATCCACTTAATGGTTTTTAGGAGATGGCTCCAAGGTGTGTGTTGCGCAAGGTCTCACCTGGGAAGAGGCATTCTGTCCCATACAACAGAAGAGGCATCTCCCTTTACTCCCTTACCCAGGGGGGATCTTATGGTAACCTGCCACCTGCAGCTTCTATAAGGATCACGTTGTCTAAAAAATAGTTGTCTTAAAAAACAATTAAATCACCAACCCTTGACTTGCTTGCCTTCCCAGTAGAGAAAGGAACAGCAGCCAAGCTCTCAACCTCAAGGTTCAACGGCTCCCGACCCCAGCCTGATGCTTCTAAGATTCCACCCATAACCCCCTGAGCTTCCTTGGCCTGCCACAGCCCTGGGCCCATACCTGGCACCGGATCATGACGTGTGTGACTTTAGACTTCCCGTCGTTGCTCTCGCCCTTGTCGTCCCCCGTTCGGACAGAGAGGACAAAGTCTCCGGGGTGGCTCTGGCTCTCCCGGACAAGGAAGCTGCCATGCTTCCCTTTCTCGGTTAGCAGCTTCTCCGCTTCCTTTCCGGAAAGGTGCCCGTGGAACCATCTTTGGGAAGACAGTGGAACAAGACTAGTTGTTTCTTGCTGCCATGTCACCTGCCCTTGGCCACAGAGTCTGCCTATGGCAGCTTCCCTCCTACAGCTAATAACAGCTGGGGAGAGGGCCCCTGTACCAAGGAAGAGGACTAAATATCACCCCTCCCACACACACACACACTGCAGTCCCAATCCTGGAGGGCAAACCATTCACTCCTTGGTTGCTATTTAATTTCAAAAAAACACGTGCTTAGTTATGCTTTCGGTCAGTTTGGAACCCTTTCCATAAGAGTTCTGTGAACGGAAGGCATATTGCCCTTCATCCTGGACCACCTACCCTGCCCAGTCTCTGCTCCTCTGCAGCACCACCACAGTCCGTGGTCCAAGGATGGCAGTGCAGCTATTAGTCCAGTAGAGATCGGTTGACACAAGCAGCCAATGAGGTCTCAACTAAAGCCTTCCAAAGCCACTGACTACAAGCAACTTCTTCAGTCTGGACGCCTAGACTCTTGGCGGCAGACTGAGCTGCTTGCCAAGCCACTGTCCAGGTTAGCTGGGGGCCCACCAACTTCCACCTTCCCTTCATCTCATCAGGAAGTCACTTCGCTTGGCCTTCTCGCCCTGCCCAGTTGACTAATGGCCCTGCTTTCACCTCTCTCACCTTTCAGATGTGGGATCAGCACAGTTGAGAGGATACTTCAGCTCGATCACATCCCCATTCTTCTCCTTGAGCTGCCCGTGATGTTCCATGTAGTACTGGACCAGCTCTGCCAGGGTGGCAAATTTCTCCCCTCCATAGAGGTCATAGTAGTCGCCTGTATTCTGGATCTTGATGTGGGTGACTGCGCCATTCCGCCTGCCGCAGGACACAGGCAAAACATGAAAAAGCTGCCTTTCTCCAAGTCAACCATCAGTCCCAACTTGCTCAACAGTTTCTCCACTGACTGTCTGCAGCCCTCCAGGGTTTCAGGCAAGGGTCTTTCCTAGTCCTACCTAGTGATGCTGCTGGGGACAAAACCTGCATATAAAGCTACAAAGCTCGTCTTGGAAGGAGGAAGAACCACAGACTGCAAGAGACTCACAGTCTCTTGACAAGCCACTGACTTACCGAACGGAAAGAGTGAAATCTCCAGGGTTGCTTTTGCTGGGTCGGGCCAGGAAGCTGCCATCAACTCCTCGGGTCAAGAGCAGGTTTTCTGCTTCTACTCCAGTGATATTCGGGTGAAACCATCTAGAGGGAAGAAAAGATGCAAGAAAAGAAAGGAAACATCTTACATTTCGTGCTTAGGCACCTAAGATGACCCTACCAAAGAGATGTGAACCGTCAGCAACATTACAAATTAAATCTGGGGAACTCAGTAGTCCCTTAATTCTTTTCATGGCCCACGTGCTTGCATGTTTTTGTCATTTAAGACATGGTGACAGATCAAAAGGAAGCAAAGACAGACAGAAGAACCAGCTCTCCTATATGCTGCAGTAGTTTCCCTGCCTGGGTCCCCGAGGTCTCTCAATGCCATGTCCCCTGTTGCCTTAAATCCTCTCTCAAAAACCACTTTCTCCAATACAGACTCTGGCCCGACTCCTAGTCGCCTTCCTCTGCTGCAAACAAGCCAAAGAGCAAATGAAATAACTGCATAGTCTCTCCCAATTCATCCCTTGCCTCCATGTCTTTCCGCTTGTACTGATCACCGATGGTTAGCCCCTCGGGGGAAGGACCTCATCCTAAAGAGCCAAAGGCTTAAATTGTGCCATAGAAGCCCCCCATTATGCACATACAACCTCATGTTTCACCAACGCAAGCCAAGCAGCTACGGAAGGCGACAGAAGAACTTCTCCTACAGCTAGAGAGTCTCTGTGCTGGCAGGTTCCTCCAAAGCGCCTACTCTGGGAGGCTTATAAGAGTCCCTGCTCCATTCCAGTGAGGTGGCAATATCTCACCCTGAAGTGACCGGCCCCCAGATATCCTCTAGGTCTTCACCACCCACAGCCATCCTTTCCTATGACTAATACAAAACCTTCTGGCCAGCAGAGGCCTCCACACCTTTCACCCAGAATTTGCCAGCCTCATCTGGTTTTATTTTTAGAAGTTTGGTTAATTAAGCCAACCATTTCGGCTCAAGCTGCACTTTCCACCCCAGGGCGGAATCTCAGACCCCCTGAAAGGCCTAAGCAAGCTATTATTGGGCATGTCACGGCACTAAAGAAAATGGAAACTAAGAAATGGGTCCCTGCCTCAAAAGTGCTTCCAATCCAGGTTTAGAGTTGCGTGGGCACAAAAGCCACAGCCCAAAGAATCCAGAAAGTCAGCAAGCCAACAACCACCTACTGTTGAAGCAACCGCCACCCCTCAAAAGCATGACACAAAAGCCACATTTTAACTTGGCACCTGACAGAATATAGCAAGGGTCTCCAGAGGAAGAACATTTTATAACACTGGTGACTCTGCTAAACAGGCTCTGCTGTACCTTGGATGACAAAGGGCACAATTCTAACCCCTTATGTCAGTGCTTTCCAGCACTGGCATAGCAGTGCCAATGGGACGTGTGCTGCATCCTGCAGCTGGGTGTCACTTACGGAGGCCTCCTCAAAGCAAGGGAATGTTCGTTGCCTTACCTCAGAGCTGCATTGCCCTTATGTCAGTGCTGGAAAGCACTGACATAAGGGGTTAGGATTGCGCCCAAAGGCACCTGTAGCAGGGCTTGGATGATGGTTAAAGCATATGGGAAGGCACTCAAGGGTGAAGGAACTCCTTTAGGAATAAACCAGGTCCCCACACAGTGAGAATTTTAAAGGTGAGAACCAGCACCTTGGACAGAGCCTGGAAACCAAGAGGTGATTAATGCAAGTTCCACAGACTCAAGGTGATAGGTTCCCAACAAGCAGTCCCTGTTGACAGCCAACAGATGTTTTTAAGTGCTATTATCATTAGTAATTAATATAGCACTTCAACACAGCACTTAAGAGGGAAGGGAAAAGGGCTCTCCCCAAAAGAGGGGGCAGATCTCAGAAGAGGTACAACAGAGACAACAGAAGAAGGGGAATGGTGGTAGCATCAATATTATTATTATTATTATTAACAACAGTATGTATATACCGCTTTTCAACTAGAAGTTCACAAAGCGGTTTACAGAGAAAAATCAAATAACTAAATGGCTCCCTGTCCCAAAAGGGCTCACAATCTAAAAAGATGCAAATGAATACCAGCAGGCAGCCACTCAAACAGACAGTGCTGGGGTGAGGTGGGCCAGTTACTCTCCCCCGGTTAAAAAAAAGGAGCATCGACTTGAAAAAGTGCCTCTTACCCAATTAGCAGGAGTTAATCAATAGGGAACACTACACAATTATTTTGTGTGCTTTGGTTTAGTTGCAACTGGGTGACAGGATTAAGGGGGTTGCACCAAAGGCTTCAACGGTGGGTTTTAAACCCCTAAGGTTTTAAGGGATCTTTAAGGGCACCCCCCAACGCAAAGTAGTCAGTACAGACGATTTGCAGAGGGTAGAAAGCTCTGTGCTAAGTGCCTTTGCAGGCTCCAGGAAAAGAAGACCCGGTTGAGGGCAGCAGCTTGCAAATCACTTCTCACCATTCCCACCCCCACTGCCCATTCCCCAAACACCTCCTTTCCTCTGACCTTCTACCACCACAACGCACCTTAAGAACTTTCCAGTTCACAGACTTAGAATGAGAATTAGGGGCAACATCTGCATGAACGTCACAATATTTTGAGGGGTCTTTGGGGAGGGGGGCACTGTGGGAATTAAAGGATCAGTGGGGTCCTTTACCCCACAACCCAGACCACGTAGTAGAACCTGGAGGAAGAGCAGAGTTTCCGGATGCTTGCCTGAGGCTGCCTCTCTATTTGTGGCATTTGTTCTAAGGCTATCTGGTGCTCCAGGTATATTTGGCTCAAAGTGGGAAGAGCCATTTGTCAGAAGCCTGGAATAGAAAGACGGGGGGGTGTATCGAGTCAGCCGTAGGCTAAGATGTTCCGGAGAAGGGAACGGAAATGCACTCAGCAGACTTCAGACTGACAGTAAACCCAGCTCCAAGGTTTGGGGAGAGTCCTGCAACCACTTGCAATTTTATGCGGCATGTATTACAGAGAGAGAAAGGTGGATGGGTCAGCAATAAAAATTAAGGACTTTCAGGTGCTCTCCTAAGCACTCTCGTTAGGGAGTGGGCCCCACTAGACACAGTGAAAATTATTTTTGAGTAAGCACACCTAGGATTCTGCCATTAGAAGGAGTTTGTCAATATGACAGTCTACAACACTGCAGTTCTATTTGATTGTTAATATCAGTTATTGTTAGGCTATTAGACTATTATCTAATAGACTTTATTATTAACAACAACAACAGTAACAACAATAATACATGTATTCATAAACCGCCTTTCTCAGTCATCAGATTTCTCCTCAGACTTTATTCAGGCGGTTGACATGGGCAGGCTGTTCTAAATCCCCGTAGGGATTTTTACAATCAAAGAAAGGTTCTATCTTTCAAGAACCACAACATTTCAGATGGATCTTTCTGATCTGGTATCACATTCTGGCCTCCGGTTTCCTCCCACGCAAGCTGACAAGCAGCTCCTTCATCTCTCACATGGAGGGCAGCCAAGACGCTTCTCCGCTCGCACCAAAGAGCAGGTGGAATACCTCGGCTCAGCTTGTCAGCTGCTTCAAGGTCTCACCATTCACAGTGCCGGTGGCCTCGAACTGGCGACTTGCGGATGTTATCTTCAGGCAAACGGAGGCTCTACCCTCTAGACCAGACCTCCTACCCTGCCTAGACTTTCTAAAAGTCTAATATATTTGACTCTAGACCAGTGTTTCTCAAACTGTGGGTCCGGACCTACTAGGTGGGTCGTGAGTCAATTTCAGGTGGGTCCCTGTTCATTTCAATATTTTATTTTTAATATGTTAGACTTGATGCTACCATAGCATGTGACTGCATTTGGGAAAACAGATCTGTACTTTTAACAGACTACTATGTATATGATTTTAACAATGATAGTAAATAGGACTTACTCCTGGGTAAGCGTAGGTAGGATTGCAACCTAGGATTGTTAAAAATTTCCCTGCTGCTCGATGATGTCACTTCTGGTCATGACATCACTTCCGGTGGGTCCCGACAAGATTGTTTTTCCAAAACGTGGGTCCCAATGCTAAATGCACGAGAACCACTATTGTCTAAAGGTTATTGTTAACGAATGAGGAACAAGAACAGACAAAAGATGCTATGAACCAGTGCAGACCACTGGTCCATTTAGCCCATGAAATCTCCTACAGCTAGCAGCCACTCTCCAGGACTCAGATCTTCTGGGATCTTCTGAATGCAAAGCTCCTCCACCTACTTCAGGACCAGACTCTGACCGGGCTCCTCAGCTCAGCAGCGCCTACTTGCATTGACTGATATTCCCTCTTCAGGGTCACAGTCCTTCCCAGCCTTACCCAGAGATATCACCACAGACTGAACTCAGAGACCTTCTAACAGGCAGAGAAGCTGCTCCATCTGAGCTGCAGCTTCTTTCGTGAAGGTGGCAAAGGTTTACTTTGCTACCTATTAACAGAGGTATCTATGAACAGGCTTTCCACCTCCATTCCTGCTATGGCAGCGGAACAGACTGCCAAGGGAGGTGCTGGATTCTCCCTCACTGATGATCTTCAAGAGCAAGCTCGACAAGCACCTGCTAGGGAGGCCTCAGGTTCCCCCACCCCACACTGAGGGGAGGGGGCCTGCATCCCCTTGGGGGGGGCCTGAGGCTCCCCCTCCCCACAGAAGGGGAGGGGCCTGCAGCCCTTTGGGGGGCCTGAGGCTCCCCCGCCCCATAAAGAGGGGAGGGGCCTGCATCCCCTTGGGGGGGGCCTGAGGCTCCCCCGCCCCACAGAAGGGGGAGGGGTCTGCATCCCCTTGGGGGGCCTGAGGCTCCCCCACCCCACAGAAGGGGGAGGGGTCTGCATCCCCTTGGGGGGGCCTGAGGCTCCCCCACCCCACAGAAGGGGGAGGGGTCTGCATCCCCTTGGGGGGCCTGAGGCTCCCCCACCCCACAGAAGGGGGAGGGGACCTGGATTCCCTTGGGGGGGCCTGAGGCTCCCCCACCCCACAGAAGGGGAGGGGCCTGCAGCCCTTTGGGGGCCTGAGGCTCCCCCACCCGATAAAGAGGGGAGGGGGCCTGCATCCCCTTGGGGGGGCCTGAGGCTCCCCCACCCCACAGAAAGGGAGGGGCCTGCAGCCCTTCGGGGAGCCTGAGGCTCTCCCACCCCATAGAGAGGGGAGGGGCCTGCACCGTGGGGGGCCTGCAGCTGCGGGGCGGGGCCTGCGCTCCTACCTCCTCGAGGTCATCTTCCCTACGGCCTCCTCAGGTGGGGCTCGGCGGGCTGGCGGGGCGCCTGTCCCGGGAGGGCCGCCTCCACCCACCCGGGCCCAGCCGCATCCAGGCCGAGGTGGAGGGAAGAGGCACAGTGGAGATCCACAAAGCGCCGCGTCGCAGCCCCTTCGCGTCAACGCCGCGCGACGCACAAGCCCCGCCCCCGGGGAAAGCGGACTCTCACGGAGCAGGGCGACGCAGGGGCTAGAGCGGCTCCGACCCACTTCCGGGAGGGGCGCTCTAGGGCGCGACCCCTCTATGGCGCGCACCCCTTTCATGCCGGAGGGGAGAAGCAGCAGGAGGGAGGGAGCCTACCTGGGAGTGAGCCCCCTTGGCCATAGTGGGGCTTACTTCTGAGTAGCCTGCATGGAAGCAAGCAAGGATCCTAAGCGCCTGCAGCCTGGAAGCGGGACGTTGCATTGGAGAAGCTCATTGGAGCGCGAACTACAGCTCCCAGAGGGCCGCGGGTCGCGCGGTGACGTCACGCGCGCCTTCCTCTTTAGCGCCGGGTCCCCGGATGTTGCCTCCTTTTCCCATCTCCGGAGGTAAGAATGGCGGCGGCGCCGTGGCTCGCTCCCGGGGGGCTGTTGCCATCCGCCGCCATCCGCTCCGGGGGAGCCCCGCGCAGTGCACGGAGGGGGCCGGGCGGCTCCGGCAGCGTCTGGAGGGCTGCGCGGGGCAGTTATTGGGAGAGGAGCGGCGGGGACTATGCCCCGGCGCTGCGCTCCCCGGAGCCTGGGCCGCCCGTGGTCGCGCGGGAGGGGGGCCGCCTCTTAGCTGCACGTTCTTGCGCTCTTCTCCAAGGGATATTGCAGCTCAGGGATCCAGGAGTTAAGGGATCTGGGATCTGCAGAGAACCCAGGGATCTGCAGGGATCTTGGAGTTAAGTAATATTGGAACTAGGATCTGCAGGGATCTTGCAACTCAGGGATCCGCAGCCTAAGTGATCTTGGAGCTGAGAGGTCTGCAGGGCTCTTGGAGCTCAGCGATCTTACAGCTAAGGCATTTGTTCACAGACTGTGGGTCACCAGTGAGTACCGACCCAATTTTTAGTGGGTCACAAAACTGACAGTTAGACAAGAGCATTAGATTAGATTGTGAAACAGTCTGGTGCCTGGGGGGAGCTCTGTGGCCAGATAACCTCTGTAGCCACTGAAGCTTGAGTGGTAGCGAAGTTTTTTAGGTGGTTCCTTTCTTCTTCCTGTTCCTTCTGTACATCATTTTGAATTAAACCATAGAGTTGGATCTTGGCCTGCCAAGGAGTATGAGTTCAAATCCTAGTCAAAGTGGGCGTAATCTTGTGTATTTTCAGTAAATCCTGTTTGAATTGATGGGATTTGCTTCTGAGTAAGTGTATGTGGGATTCAGCTGTAGGGGATAGAAGCCCAGTTAGAAAGGAGCTGATGTTTCGTTTTGAAACAGTAGAGAGCTGTATTTTGGTGTCTCATTTGATCCCGCAATTGTTTTGAGACGGAGATTAATACAGAAGTCTCAAAAAAGCAAGCCTTATATTCGCTTTGTTCAGAATTAATTTGTGTTCCTGAAGTCAGCCAGAGCAAGATGGGGGTTGACTTTAGTCATTATGCAGCGTTGAGGACTAGAAACTTTGCTGTTTTAAAACGATGCCTTCAGTATTTTCCAGGAGCTGTTCTGTCCTTATTTTCTCTTTTTCCTGTTCTTTGCATAAATGGCTGATCTTTTGTTCTCTGTCCATCAGATGGCAGACGAGAAAAAGATGGCGGACGAGAAGGCCCCTGACGAGAAAAAGGCGGCAGACCAGGAGAAGGCGGCGGGCGACAAAAAGGAGGCAGGCGAGAAGAAGAAAGCCAAGCGGGTTCGGAAAGCCCATACAAGCCGCAACCCTGTGCTGGCCCGAGGGATTGGGAGGTATTCCCGGTCAGCCATGTACGCCCGGAAGGCCATGTACAAGCGCAAGTACAAAGCTCCAGAAACCAAGGTAAAGAAAGGCACGTGGCATGAGCTGCCACAAGAGGTGGCGATGACCATGGGTTCTTCAAAGGGAGATTCTCTAGGAAGGAGGTAGTCTGTGAGCTGTGGTAGCCAGGCAGAAGCTCCATCACATGGCCTGCTTCTGACTGCGGGTTGCTGGAAAACAGCAGGGTCTGATGCTTTGCTTCCTTCATGCTTGGCCTGTGGGATCCCCAGCAGCACTGGGCTTAATGCTGTTGGGAAAGGGGTGCTGGACTGCGTGGAGCCTGGATCGGACCCAGCAGGGTTGACCACATGGCACAGAAAAGCGGTTCGCAGGCATTGAAGGTTTGCACTTTGCTTTTTCTGTCTGCAGATTGAAAAGAAGAAGAAGGAGAAAGAACAGGCCACAATCACCAAGCCAGTCGGGGGCGATAAGAATGGAGGCAGCAGGGTGGTCAAGCTTCGCAAAATGGTAAGCGTGAGACTCCTTTAGATTTTAAGCTATTTTAAATTGTCCAGGTCTTGGGCTCAAGGCTGCAGCTTTTTTTCTTGTTCCTATAGCCTAGATATTACCCAACAGAAGATGTTCCACGCAAACTCTTGAGTCATGGCAAGAAGAATTTTGCCCTGCATAAGAGGAACCTGCGGGCTTCTATCACCCCAGGAACTGTTCTGATCCTTCTCACTGGTCGCCACCGAGGCAAGGTAAGGGGGGAATGGGATTGTGGTCTGGTTTCTTGCATGAACTTGATAGGCAAACATCCAGTCCTCCTCCTCGTCCTTAAACACCTGTCTTGTTTTTCTAGCGCGTGGTCTTCCTGAAGCAGCTTGGGAGCGGTCTGTTGCTAGTAACAGGTGAGTATGACTTTTGTGTGCTCTGGCACGTCCGTTTCTGGAAGAGGAGGGGTCTGTCAGTGGCTCTGTGCAACTTCCAGATTAAGGGGCAGGGTGCAACAGAATACAAGTTGACTGGACCCAGGGCAGAGACTGTGTGGTGCCTCTATGCTCTTGTTTGTGGCCTCTGGAAAACTGAACAAGACAAATCTTCAGTCTTGTCCAGCAGGGCTGTTCTTGCATTCATAACTTGTTTCATACCTGTCTTGTTTACTGTGTTGGCTGTTCAGTGAACCCACCGCATCCATGGGAGATCCATTCCAGGATCCCTCACAGATGCAGAGTTTTGTGGGTAATTAAATCCGCAGGTGGAGGGCCACAAAGGCGCTTCCAGACACAGCCAGAAGTTCTCTGATGGAGAAATGAACTATTTGCTGACGCACAAGTCACCTACGTGACTTGCTTTGTCTCTTTTCTGCCACCAGGGCCCTTGGCCATCAACCGTGTCCCTCTGCGCAGGGCTCACCAGAAGTTCGTCATTGCCACCTCTACCAAAGTCGACATCTCTGGAGTGAAACTTCCGAAGCACTTGAGTGATTTTTACTTCAAGAAGAAGAAGCTGCGCAGGCCCAAACACCAAGAGGGGGAAATCTTTGATACTGAGAAAGAGGTGCGTGTCCTGAGTACACGAGAGGAGCGTGGGGAGGGAAAATGAAGTGTCTACTCCTAACTTCTTTAGGAGCACTTTCCCCTGTTGGAAGTTGGGGGAGAAAAATGTTGCAGCAGTTGAGCTTCTCAGATCACCCTGGTTTTCTCCTAAACTTGCCATGCACAAATTATCTTCTGTGTGGTTTCAGTGGCGCAGGTTGTTGGCTGTCATTTTGCTTAGCTGTGGTGCCTGAGGTTGCAGTGCTATACACGCTTACCTAGGAGTGAGTCCCATTGAATCATTGGGTAAACTTTCCTCAGTTGTTGTCCAGGGGCCATTCCATGCCCTGTATCACCTGCTCACTTCCAGACAGGTCACACTGCACACAGACACCCCAGTATCTTTTAGGAAGTAACTCTTCAGAGCCTAGAATCCCAGTTGCAAAGGACCACTCAGCTAATCCTCACACCCAAGGGGGTTTTAAAGAAACCAGTGGGAGACTGATTTCCAGAGCAGTTTGTGATGTAGTGCGTGTGTGGATGTATCTTTGCAGTCCGAAGAGAAGCAGAAATGCTTTTTAGTGCATTGTAGTAGAGAAGTGAGCTGTTCATCAAAACTGCCTACTAAAGTCTTTGCAATCCCACATTCACAGAAGGCTGAATAACTAAGCCCTCTTCAACAAGTTCCAAGAGAGCAACTAAGATGATTACGGGGCTGGGGCACCTTCCTTATGAGGAAAGGCTACGGCGTTTGGGCCTCTTCAGCCTAGAAAAGAGACGCTTGAGGGGGGACATGATTGAGACATACAAAATTATGCAGGGGATGGACAGAGTGGATAGGGAGATACTCTTTACACTCTCACATAATACCAGAACCAGAGGACATCCACTAAAATTGAGTGTTGGGCGGGTTAGGACAGACAAAAGAAAATATTTCTTTACTCAGCGCGTGGTCGGTCTGTGGAACTCCTTGCCACAGGATGTGGTGCTGGCGTCTAGCCTAGACGCCTTTAAAAGGGGATTGGACGAGTTTCTGGAGGAAAAATCCATTATGGGGTACAAGCCATGATGTGTATGCGCAACCTCCTGATTTTAGGAATGGGTTAAGTCAGAATGCCAGATGTAGGGGAGAGCACCAGGATGAGGTCTCTTGTTATCTGGTGTGCTCCCTGGGGCATTTGGTGGGCCGCTGTGAGATACAGGAAGCTGGACTAGATGGGCCTATGGCCTGATCCAGTGGGGCTGTTCTTATGTTCTTATGTTCCTAACATTAATCAGCTCATCCTGGTTTGTCCCTGGTGTAATTTTGCTCTTGCTGTGGGTTGTTGGCGATTCAGTCCTTAGCCACTGCTTGTCCAGACTCTTGCCATCCTGTAGAGCCAGCTCTTCAGATCTCAAGAGTCTTCAAAGAGTTGCTCTTCAGATCTCGAGGGTCAGGTGGTGACTGGGAGCTGCAAGTAAGAGGGGGATAATTGCATGCTGGTAGGTCCCCTTTAGAGGAAGGGGCACAAGAAAATGAGTCAATGATCTCACGACTGCTCTCTTTCCTCAGAAATACGAGATAACAGAACGGCGCAAGGCAGACCAGAAGACGGTGGACTCTCAGCTCCTGCCCATCATCAAGAAGGTGCCTCAGCTACGTGGCTACTTGCGCTCCACTTTTTCACTTTCTAATGGTGTTTATCCCCATAAATTGGTCTTCTAAACAGTCTGAAGCCACCACAGTAAAATCTGGAAAAACCACAAAAGGCTTTGCGAGTCCTTTTCTTTTCTAACTTTTTATTCTAATTTATCTGGACTTGGGTAATATCTGCTTATGTTGTATTGGTGGGAAAACTAGAGTCAGAAACACTCAACTGTGTGGTGGTTTACCTTTCGGCCATTAGAGATGTTCTGTCTGCAAAGTGTCTTTTCTCCTCATTGGATTGAGGCTAAAACCAGCTGTCTCCTGCCTGATTACCCTTCCCTCAGTCACCAATCCCTCCCTTGGGAACTCTCCAGGTTTGCTTCAAGTAGGCATGAGCAGAATTCACCAACTTTGGTTACCATACATTGGAAAAAAGGCTGTGGGGGAGATATACCCCAAAGGAGTAGTTTGGGGCCTTTGTGGACTGGAGCTCTATACTTCTGATTCAGTTCTTACACTGTTTTGTTTTAATCCTGATCTGAGTTTTTATTTCCACTTGTGCCAATCTTAGGATCCCCTCACATCCCTATTTCAGCTGGCAAGTTTTTTGTTACTGAGTCTGGAGCATTTTCACATTCTGGGTTTTGCTTTCAGGCTGAAGGCTATGCTTAAACAGGGCATATGAAAGGATGATAGTTTCTGGGAAAGCTGTCACCCATTTTAAACGCTGCCCGTTCTAGGATTCTAGAAAAATACGCAGGTGCTAAGAAAAGTTCTTTACACAGCCTGGATCGCGTTGGGTAGACTTGTGAAGAATCTGTTTGTCCTTTCCTCCCACCCGCTTCCCCCCCTCCCAAAGACCTTGAATCAGTGCCATAAGTTTGGTCTACAAGGCTAGCACTGCTGGTTCTTGTTGTAGCCATCATCCCACAGTGAAGCAGAAAGGTCTCTGTTTTGATTTGAACAAATGTGAGCTTTTTCTCAGGAGCTGCCTTAGAGGGGGAAGACTTTATTCTCTCTCGTATTCAAACAAGCACTGCCTTTGTACAGAAGTACACTCCAACTCTGGAAAGGAAATTGGTCCCAGTGCATTTGGACCCAGCTACTTGTCAGTAGGGGGAACTGGTGAGCAGCCTTTGAAACACAGGTGTGTTACGAAGCAAGCAGTTAAAACATATCAAATGTTGCACTGCAACGCTGTAAAAGGGCATTCGCATGAACCTAGATACTCCAGGTGGGTATGTGGTACTCCACCTTTCGGCTAAGGACCAGTTCAAACCATCCTACCTGTAAAAACCTGATAGCAGGAAGCCAAACTTGGATAGATTCTGTTAACAGTATTTTTCTAGTGGGGAAGGAAAGGGGTGGCAGATGGAAAAAATGACTGGCCAAAGAGTCATTCAATAAGTCAAAAACATTTTTGAAAGGTAATCCCGCACATTTTGTTTACATGAATGCAGTTCTACATTAAAATGTGCTTAGATGCATTTGGTCCATTCACTCTCATGCACTTTTGAAGCATGCATTTGGATGGCTTTCCATTCTACCCTAGAGACAGAAAGTCTACAAGTGTATTTATACCTCTTGTGATTCTACAGAGCTTGGCTTTGAACCTGGGAGCCAGCAAAAAACGTTTCCAATTGGGGTCTCTGCAGCGCCTAAGGCCGGCCCCACATGCATTTGATACGTCAAAACATCTTGTAACGATGCCCTTTAATAAAGAAACTTAAAATATTCAGGTTATTTCATAAAAACTGAAAGCGATTGTGTGATAACACAGGAGAAGTAAACTCCCAGGAAGTTCTTAAAGCATCACTCTGAGAGTTCAGCCACTAGTGGTCTAAACTGGTATAACTGCTGCTGAGAAGCTGGGAGCAGCATGAATTCAGTCACATCTTTGGATTTCTGCATGGGTTGGACCAACTGTGGTAAATGCCAACATTGGTGCTCCTCCCTCCCTCCCTCCCGGCAGTGGTAATTACTGTCCAACCCAGGCCAAGCCCATTGAGAAGCCAATGCAGATGTCTTCACAGTACCCCATCACTTGGAAGTTATTTGTGGTGATTGCAAAGCCAGGGTGCAATCCTAGACGTGTTTATGCATGGATAAGTTCCACTTGCTTCATCCATCTGTATCTCCCGAGGCCACTCATCAATTGAAGTGAAGAAAACATGTCCCCATTTCCTCTATGGGAAGTATAATCCAAACTTTTCCTTCTCTCATTCTATTCACCTGCCCCTTCCCATATATTCATTCAGACACTCCCTTTCCATACTCCCCCCCCTCTCTTTTCCCCCATCTCGTCCCTTTGCATCTGAATGGAGGGTGGACTAATGTTTATCCCCTGGGCAAGTGTCTCACTTTGCCTGCTGGGCCTCAGCTCTGGTGCTTTGGAAAAAACAAGTTTGAGAGGCAACACCTGAGTTCCTACTGTAGGCTGCACTCCCTTGCCCTCTTGACTTACACCCCTGGTCTAGAACATATGACCAATGAACCAGCGTGTAAAGAATCCATCATCTGCATTTTATCCCTAAGGCAACATGAAGCAGTGTGGTGTTGCCAATGATGACTAACCTTCTAAATTTCATTATGGTTTGGCAATGCTTAGGGGCCTGGCTAGAATCCTTTGTGTGAGACATTTCTTAATCACACACATTGCAAGCAGGACAACACCTTTAAGTGGTGTCTTGTCAAACCGTAATCTGCTCAGCCTCAAAGCATTATGATTGGTTAAGGAGTATTGCTATACACCCATTGACAAACCAAAGACAATGAAGAGTTGTATAAAGATATCGAACTCATAGTATGACAGAAGTTCACACACTTGACAAGAGTGTGAATTACTTGTTTTTCTGTTTTCTTTCACCTGGGTCTTTGGAAAAAATGTGCAGAAAGTATTTGATTTAACACACTTAATCTAGACATAAAATATTAATAGATTTCACAGAAATTATAGATGGTCTAAAAATGACAATTTATAGCGATTTTAAACAGTTGCACAAATGGTCTGACAGATTGTTAAAGCAGTATCCTAATTACTTACGATAAATGGTGTGGCCTTATTTATATCAAAGGATGGACAGACCATCACGTGTGTGTCAGAGCCCCTCCCAGGTAGGTGTGTACAGGGTTGCAACCTAAGTCATCTAAACAGTATAAAATCATCAATCCAGACAGGACAATCAGGCTTCTAATCTAACAGTCAATTAAAACACACCTCCTGAAGTTCAAACCTGCTCGACAACTTTCCATGCCATAGGAAAGACAACACACATGAACTCAGCCAGCAAATTACCGGAAATGGCCCTTACTAGTACTTGATGTTCTCATCAACCATATGGAAGTGCATGGAGCACCTTGGTTGACAATGATGCTGTTCTCTAGATGTGTGTCTTTATTTGGACTCTTGACTTCTTTCCCTGGAGAGACATCATTGGTCATGTTTTGCAATTACTATTTTTTAATGTTCGTTTTGAAGATCACTGTGATTTAGCATGTTCAACTGCAAGTTATATTTTGCCCCCCTCCAGCCACAAAGTGTCTTCCAGTCATGCTAAGAAAAGTGAAGCAGGGATAGTGCCCCAAGTATTGTACATGTGGATGAAGACCTGCTCAGTGTACAGTCTTTAATAGGGTATTTGCCACAACACCATGTAACAGGACCCAAATGAAACCTCTGAAGTGGTTTTGACCTTATACCTTTCTGACTACTGGTGATAGCTTTGGGAAGGTGGCTTTTACTCTACCAGTTGGAGTGTGCCCTTTAGTGAAATAAGCTTGCTATCAAAGAGCAATGCAAGTCCAACAGGATGAAAAACCGCCAGAGGGCCCCGATTCTATTTCAGAATTAGTTCTGCAGTGGAATAGAGAGAGACCAGCATTCCTACATGGAGGATTGCAGCCCTCTGAATAGTAATTAAGCTACCTGGAAACTGCTTGTGCAGCAGTTTCCAGGTAAAAGCAGTTTTCAGAAAAAGCAAGGAAAATCAGGCACAAGGACAGAAAGCCTTGTCCTGAAGCACACAGGAGTTGGAGTCATACATCACTGTCCTATCCCAATTTTCCCTATTCTGCCAACTACGCCAATTTGTCCTGTCCAAATATTCCAACTCCCTTCTAATGCCTACTTTTTGGCTAATTAACACCCTTCTTTTCCAAGAACAACAGCTGTGATGTGCAAAGAAGTGAACAGAACTCCTTATCAGTTGAGCAATTAACAAGAATTTATTGCTACAAACACATACACTCCCTGCAAGTCCTCTTGTCCAGAGGCTTTCCCTCCCCAAAACTTCACTTTGTGGGTAAAGGTCCAAAGCCTCCAGTCCAAGTCAGCTCAACCTCCCAAAGCACAATCCAGTCTTCCCAATTCTGCAACAGAGTCCCTCCTCTCCAGCAGTGTCCTCTCCAGCAGAGTGTCTCTTTCAGCAGAGTCCTAGCAGTCCTCTCTTCTGTGTCCTCCAGCAGAGTCCTGGCAGTCCCCTTCTCCCATATGTCTGGGTCAGGTAGCTCTTGGGCTGGGGCCCCTCTGGGCAGGTAGCATCTCCCTCTGGGTCAGGGTACTTTGCTCCTTCTGAAGCTGCCTTTTATCCTTGTATGTCCCATTAAGTCCAAATTAGGCTCAGGTGAGCCATCTCTTCAGTTCATGTCCATTCAAAGTCCCATCAAGGTCAAATGAAGCTCAGGTGTCCATCAGAGTCTCCATAGGCCTTGATTGATTACAGCTGTGGAGCCAGCCCTGCCCTTCCCAGAGCTGTCAACCAGCGGTCAAAACATGGGAATCCCTGTCAAGACCACATCATCCGCCTGATGATCTTCTGATCTTCCATTACAATCATCCATTCAGAAGACCTGACCCTCTCAAGGTCTCTGTTCAAAGTATGCCAATTTGCCAGAATCCAAGACATGCAAGCTCACCAGTCAATTTACTCTAGCTGATATCTTGACTCACGGTCATAGTTTTTGCTTCATTTCAGTTGTCTGCTGTCAGCACAATAAATGGTACAAGTATGGCCAACATTCAGTAGGTTTGTACTAAGTTTACCCTGCCCATGGACAGTGGTGGTGGTGTGTGTGTATGCACAGGGCTGCACTGAGAATATGAAATCCCCAAACCCACAAGAAGCTCTGATGCAGTTTGTGAGCATTTAGAGCAGGGGTGTCCAAAATTTTTGGAAGGAGGGCCACATGGTCTCTCTGACACTGTATCAGGGGCCAGGGGGGAAAAAAGAATTAATTTACATTTAAAATTTGAATTAATTTACATACGTTTACATAAATGAATATATTAAAGATGAACTTATATGAATGAATGAAGGTCTTGCAAGAGCTCAAGGCCTATAAAGGCAGGAGGTCTGGTCTAGAGGGTAGAGCCTCCATTTGCCTGAAGATAACATCCACAAGGTCGCCAGTTCGAGGCCACCAGCACCATGC
This sequence comes from Tiliqua scincoides, assembly GCF_035046505.1. Classification (NCBI taxonomy): domain Eukaryota; kingdom Metazoa; phylum Chordata; class Lepidosauria; order Squamata; family Scincidae; genus Tiliqua; species Tiliqua scincoides. The sequence goes on from NC_089834.1 coordinate 13,115,408, forward strand.
GACCTTGAAGCAGCTGACAAGCTGAGCCGAGCTATTCCATCTGCTCTGAGCGTGGGAGGATGGAGGCCAGAATGTTGCAACCAGATCAGAAAGAAACATCTGAATGTTGTGGTTTCTTGAAAGATAGAACCTTCTTTCAAATTGTAAAAATCCCTACGGGGATTTAATTAGCCTGCCTATGTAAACCGCCTTGAATAAAGTCCGAGGAGAAATCTGAGGACCAAGAAAGGCAGTATAGAAATACCTGTATTATTATTATTATTATTATTATTATTATTATTATTATTATTATAAAAGGCCTTGCACAAAGCAAGGCTGGCCTTTCCTTTGCTGCCGTTACTGCATCACAGACGTGAAACAACAAGCAGTGGAGGGAGCCCTCATCCCACAGCTCACATGAGAGGTCAAACAGTTGCCCTCACGCTGAAAGCAATTGCATCAGGCCACTGCAGGCTCCAACAAATCTCCGGAGGGCCAGGGCCTCATTGAGAGGCCTCGAGGGCCACAAGTGGCCCCAGGGCTGGGGTTTGCACACCCCTGATTTAGAGTGGTGATAATTTCTACCTCTTTTTAAAGTTTTTAGCTCTCATTGGTGCAAGAATATATTTTGAAACAGGTAAAACACTAAAAGATGAGAAACCAGAAGAGAAGCCACATTATGGTGTTTTTCAAAGGCAACATGACCATCATTGTATGTTTAAAATGCACCAGCTTGATAAACATGACATTCAAATTACAAGATTTTCAGACAGCAAAAATGCAGATTGCAATCACTTAGTTCAGTGTTTCTCCATTTGGTGGGTCCCCATTCATTTCAATATTTAAATCTCAATATATTAAACTTGATGTTCCCATGGCATGTGACTGCATTTGGGAAAATGTTACAGACCTGTACTTTTAACAAGCTACTATATATATTCTTTTAACAATGATAGTCAATGGGACTTACTCCTGGGTAAGTGTGGGTAGGATTGCAGCCTAGGATTGCTAAAAATGTTCCTGCTTGATGATGTCACTTCTGGTCATGACATCACTTCTGGTGGGTCCTGACAGATTTTCATTCTAAAAAGTGGGTGCTAAATGTGTGAGAACCACTGACTTAGGGCCCAATCCTATCTGATTTTCCAGTGACAGTGCAGCTGTGCCAGTGGGGTGTGTGCTGCATCCTGATTGGTGGAGGGGCAGTCACTGGGGCCTTCTTAAGGTATGGGAACATATTGTCCCTTACCATGGGGCTGCATTGTGGCTATGCCGGAGCTGGAAAGTTGAATAGGATTGGGTCCTTAGTTCATGCTCGATTTCCCAGGTGGCCAACACAAAACAGGTTATGCTCACACCTGCTTATGTTTTAAACCATCTCTTGAAGTTTTCTCTGCCTTCTCTCTAGTTACAATCACAGGGTTGTCAATTTTTTTTCTAAGCCTTCCTTAAACTGGTGCTGCTACATTACTTGCATTGAATCCAGCACCCTGGAAGGTTTCTTCATATTCCATGTGGGCAAGAATTTGACAGGGAGGCAACATCCTGTCACACTGACATCATCAAATTGGTTGTCATTACTAATATTTTGCAAGGTGAGGGCTGTGATTTTGACATTGCCTCATTCAGTTTCATACAAGCAAATGCCCTTTGCCTCAAGCCCAAATGTATTTTCCTGGATGCAAATGCTCTTGTTTGCAGTGGAATTTGATTCAAATTAGGTTTGTTCAGCTCAGGATCACAGCCTCTGATCAAGCTTTCGCACTCTCTCTCAGTACTGTCTTGGGGACCAATCCTATCCAATTTTCCAGTGCTGGTGCAGCTGTGCCAGTGGGGTGTGTACTGCATCCTGTGGTGGAGGGGCAAACACTGAGGCCTCCTCAAGGTATGGGAACATATGTTCTCTTACCATGGGGCTACATAGTGGCTACACTGGAGCTGGAAACATGGAAAGGATTGGGCCCCCAATGGGGTGTGCACTGCACCTTGCGATGGTGGGACAGTCACTGAGGCCTCCTCAAGATATGGGAACATTTGTTCTCTTACCTCAGAGCTGCACCAGCGCTGGAAAGTTGGATAGGACCTATCCAGTTTTCCAGTGCTGGTGCAATTGTGCCAATGGGGTGAGCACAGCATCCTGTGTTGGGGCAGCAGTCACAGAGGCCTCCTCAAGATATGGGAACAATTGTTTTCTTACCTCGGAGTTGCAATGTTGCTGCAAAGTTGGATAGGATTGGGCCCCTGAGCAGCAGGTTCTCAGAGAGAGAAGGGTCTTTTCCAGCCTTACCTGGAGAGGTTCTGCAGGGATTGATCTGGGGACCTCCAGTATACAAAGCACATCTCCTGCCACTGAGCTACAACACCTATAGAACAAAGACATGCCAACAAGCTAAACCATTATACTGAAAAATAAATTACCAAGCACAATTCTAAATTAAGATTATTATGATTTTGCTCTTGAGCATCACCATCTTCTGAAATATGACCAAAACAACCCCAAAAAAATGATTAGGAAGAGCTTATGAGCAGCTGTGTCTGACACAGCCAGCAAAACCAGCACACAAACTTTACACTGATTTTTGAAAATTGTGTTCAACAATGTGGAAAAAGAACATGGAAATATGTCCAGCTGGATTTCATTTCAGTTGCTGCAACGAACATGTGGCTCACGACTGACCAGATGTTCTCTTCCCTGCCCCACCACCCAAGCAGCCTCTGTCCTCTGACAAATCTTCTTGGGAATATCAGCATTTTCTCTTAAGCCATTTAATTTTGTTTCATTTTGTTTCATTATAGTTTAAAGACTTGATTGCAGGATAAGTTTTGATTCAATAGGAAGGATGCATTTTGCATTAGAAATTAGCATGTAAAAGTACACTCATCTACACACAGTACATGGTGTAGAGCAGCCATTTTCAACCATTGTGCAGTGGCACTGGTGTGCCGTGAGCGGTCCACAGGTGTGCCACAGGAATTTGGGGGAAGGTCATTTATGAATAGGGCCAAGGGGAGATGTGAGCCCCCACTGGCAGCATGGTGTGCCTTGTCAATTGTCAACAACCTGGTGGTGTGTCTTGACTGTTTTAGTGCCTTGTCAGTGTGCAGTGAGATGGAAAAGGTTGAAAACCACTGGTGCAGAGGCAGGGGGAGTGTGGAAAAGAGGCAGGGGATGGTGTTTGGGGCAGGGGAGGGCCAAGAGGGGTGTTTCAGACCAGGAGGGGTCAGAGGCAGCAGAGCGGTCAGCAGTCCTGACCCCTGTCCTGGCCCAAAAGCCCTACACAGGCTACTTGATCCTGCTCCAGCAAAGTCAACCTGAGGAGACCTCCAGCTGAAATTGAGGAGACACAACTGCGCACGGGGACCCTGTGAACCAAGAGAGCCTGCTCAGTCTCAGCACTGGCTATTTCAGCTGTGGCCCTGCAGTGCCAGCGCTGAACAGGACGGGACTGTGAGGGCCCTTGTGTTTCACCTTATGTTTATGTACTTGTATGTTGTGTGCCTGCGAGTGTGTGTTTTTGTGTGTCTTTCTGTGCCTGAGCGTGTGTGTGTCTGAATGTGGTTTTGTGTCTTTGAGTGTGTGTTCTGCATATGTCTCTATATGCGTGTCCCTGTGTTTGTGTGTGTGTTGTGTGTGCCTGACTGTTGAGTGTGGCTGTGTGTGTGCCTGTGTGTGTGCCTGACTGTTGTGTCTGTGTGCCTGACTGTTGTGTGTGTTGTGTGTGCCTGACTGTTGTGTGTCTGTATGTGGCTCTGCGTGTGCCTGACTGTTGTGTGTCTGTATGTGGCTCTGCGTGTGCCTGACTGTTGTGTGTGTGTTGTGTGTGCCTGACTGTTGTGTGTCTGTATGTGGCTCTGTGTGTGCCTGACTGTTGTGTGTCTGTATGTGGCTCTGTGTGTGCCTGACTGTTGTGTGTGCCTGACTGTTGTGTGTCTGTATGTGGCTCTGCGTGTGCCTGACTGTTGTGTGTGTTGTGTGTGCCTGACTGTTGTGTGTCTGTATGTGGCTCTGCGTGTGCCTGACTGTTGTGTGTCTGTATGTGGCTCTGCGTGTGCCTGACTGTTGTGTGTGTGTTGTGTGTGCCTGACTGTTGTGTGTCTGTATGTGGCTCTGTGTGTGCCTGACTGTTGTGTGTGCCTGACTGTTGTGTGTCTGTATGTGGCTCTGCGTGTGCCTGACTGTTGTGTGTGTTGTGTGTGCCTGACTGTTGTGTGTCTGTATGTGGCTCTGCGTGTGCCTGACTGTTGTGTGTGTGTTGTGTGTGCCTGACTGTTGTGTGTCTGTATGTGGCTCTGTGTGTGCCTGACTGTTGTGTGTCTGTATGTGGCTCTGCGTGTGCCTGACTGTTGTGTGTGTTGTGTGTGCCTGACTGTTGTGTGTCTGTATGTGGCTCTGCGTGTGCCTGACTGTTGTGTGCCTGACTGTTGTGTGTGTGTGTCTGTATGTGGCTCTGTGTGTGACTGACTGTTGTGCGTGTTGTGTGTGCCTGACTGTTGTGCGTCTGTATGTGGTTGTGTGTGCCTGATTGTTGTGTGCCTGACTGTTGTGTGTGCCTGTGTGTGTGTGCCTGACTGTTGTGTGTGTGTGTTGTGTGTGCCTGACTGTTGAGTGTGACTGTGTGTGTTGTGTGTGTGTCCGTGCGCGTGCTGCGGCTGGGTGTATTGCGCGCCCGACCCCCGCCCGCGGGGCCTGAGGGGTCCTGGAGTGCTCGTGGGCGGGGCCCGCAGGCGCCCTGAGGGAGGGAGGGGGGCGGGGCGTGGGCGGGGCCGGGCCCGGCGCGGCCAATGAGCGCCCCGCGGCCCGGCGCGGCCCCGCCCCGCGGCCGTCACTCTGCGAGGCGGAGGCGGCGGCGCCGGTGCCGGCGCTCAGTGAGGCTGCGAGGCGGCCGGCGGAGGGCAGCGGCGCAGGCGCAGTGCGTGCGGGTCGCGGCCCCGGAGCCCCGCGCCCGGCCAAGATGGCGTCGCGCCGCCGCTGAGGCCCGGGCGGGCCGGCCATGCTGGGGGGCTGAGCCTCCCCTCCCCCATGGGCTCCCCGGCGGGCGCCCCCGGCGCGGCCGCGGCCGACTCGGCGCAGTGGCTGTCGGTGAAGGAGGAGACCATCTTCCTGCACGACGGCCTCATCCGCGTCACCGACCTGGCAGAGCTGCCCGCCGAGGTCGGCGGCGGCGCGGAGCCCGCGGACGCCGAGCTGGAGGTGAGCGGCCTTCGGGGCAGGGGCTGGCCTTCAGCACCACCACCATCATCCTCTTTGACCCCCCCAGGTGGGGGGAGGGACTGGCCTTCATCATCATCATCATCCCCCACACCAGAAGCTTTGGCCATCAGGCGGGGAGGGGGACTGTGCCCCAGGGAGAGCTTCTCACCCCCACCCCAGAGAGAGGGAAGAGGGTTCTGGCCTTCAGCAGCAGCTTTGACCCCGGGAGGGGGGGAGCTGGCCTTCAAGCACCATCATCATCATCCCCCACACCAGAGGCTTTGGCCATCAGGTGGGGAGGGGGACTGTGCCCCAGAGGGAGAGCTTCCCACCCCCACCCCAGAGAGAGGGAAGGGGGTTCTGGCCTTCATCAGCAGCTTTGACCCCGGGGGGGGGAGGAGCTGGCCTTCAGCACCATCATCATCATCATCATCCCCCACACTAGAGGCTTTGGCCATCAAGTGGGGAGGGGGACTGTGCCCCAGAGGGAGAGCTTCCCACCCCCACCCCAGAGAGAGGGAAGGGGGTTCTGGCCTTCAGCAGCAGCAGTAGCTTTGACCCTGGGGGGGGAGCTGGCCTTCATCATCATCCCCCCCACCAGAAGCTTTGGCCATCAAGTGGGGAGGGTGCAGTACCAAGGAGAGGCATCTTGCCGCCCTCCCCCCTCTCCAGAGATGGGGAAGGAAATTCTGGCCTTCATCACCATCATCACCCCCCCCACCAGTTAATCTTTAATCATCAAGTGGGGAGGGGGCAGTGCCCAGGTGAGGGATCTTGCCCCAGAGAGAGGGAAGGGGGTTCTGGCCTTCATCCTCATCATCTTTGACCATCAGATAGGGAGGGGGTGCAGTGCCCAGGAGAGGGATATAGCCGCCCGACCCCCTCTCAGTTGGAGGCAGCTGAGTGAGAGGGAATGTGTTCTGGCCTTCATCATCATCACCCTCCTCCTGGGAGTTAAAACTAAGACTAGAAAAGGGGGGGGGCATGGCCTCATTCTCCTCCACCTTCTCATCTCCCCCCCCCCCGCAAGTTAGTCCTTAACAGTAAGATGGGGGGGATGCTGAAGGGAAGAGGCAGAGGGACTTAGCCATCATCCATCCATCATCATCATCCCTCTCTGGATTAGTGTTTAACAATAACACTGAGGAGGGGATGCCAAGGTGAGTGGGGGGGGGGAGGGAGGGAGAATGGAGGTGTGAGAATGCAAAGGTGGGAAGGGGTGTCCTTCCTTTAATGTTGACACTTAATTGTTCCCCTTGTATATCCTTCTCTCCACAATGTTGTTGGTTTAAAAACAACAACAGCACTGTAAAAAAAAAAAAGGTGTTTCAGTGTTGTTAAAGACTAAAGGGGGTGGTTGGCATTCCATTGTTCTGCCCCCTTCTAAACCCCTTGGTTGTACACACCCCCACAAGCGATTTGGGGAAGGGGAGAGGAAAGGATGGGATACCTAAATTGAGTGTATGGAGTAGGTGGTATCTTAGGGGGCAAGGGGTTGGAGAAAACCCTTGTCAACATGTATGAATTGTTCACCAATATGTTGGTGAATTGTGTGTACCCCGATTCAAGGGGTGGGTAAAATGGGAAGAGAGCAAAATAAGGGTGGGAGGGTATCAAGTGGCAAAGGACTAGAGAGAGGGGAGTCCTAAAATTGGATGATGAGTCACAAAGGGGGGTTGGGAGGAGAAGGAATGGTAGGTGGGGGTCGCCAACAAAGTTATGGGGAAGGAAGGTCAGAGAGGGGATGGGTATCAGAATGATTAAAAGCTGGAGCTGTGATGCTGATGAGGGCAAGGGGTTAGAGGGGTGGTGGGCTGTGGGAAGATGGGGCACCCCTGAGGTAATGGGGTGTGCGGAGCACAAACAGGGGGTGAAGAAGGGCTGGGGAGGGCTAGAGGAGGACAGGTGGTGGTGGAGAAGTGTGGGTCATGACTAGCAGAAGGGGAGCTGGGGAGTGTTGATCAATAGAAGGGCATGTATGATTTTGGGGTGGGGATCAGAGAAGACCACCTGATCGTGCCAAGAGGTGCCAGAGTAACAATAGCCAGGAAGAAAAGGTTGGCCAAAAGCATCAGAGAGACAGATCCCCACAGGTCTGGCAACGCCGAAATGCTGGCGCAAAGGTGATTCAGCACCATGGATGGGGGTGGGGGAAGCTGCCCTTATTTTGAATGGAGGAGGGCAGAACCTCCTGGTCTCCCTCTTCCAAAAAGGGATTTTCAGAAGCAGTGGTTTTATCTGTGGTCTCACAGCGGCCCTAATCCTTGGTTGTGGAATTTGCTTGCTCCTTGGCGGGTCATATATATGTGTGTGTTTTATAGCCTGGGATTCTGGGGTAGATTTAGGTGCTGGGTGTGCAGTCTGTTGTTACCATGACTATCACAAGGCCGGGGGCGGGGGGGACACGACTATGGTTCTCTTCTGCCTTTGCCTTCCCTTCTCCTGCTGCAGATGTGGGTAGCTGATGGAGAACTGTGGGGCTGGCACGATGATGTGTTGCAGCATTTGAAATATGTACTTTGGGGGAGTTGCTGTCAGTCATGTTTGCCTGCATCTCTTCCCCGCCTGCTTCTTTTCCTCCTGCACCTTCCACTGTCACCCCGCCCTCTCCCCCAGCGGCGCGGCTTGCGGTGTCACAGGTTCTTTGTCAGAAGCTGGGTGGCGTGAACCGAATGGGGATTGAGATGCTTGTGTTCGGTCACCTGCGCTTATTTAGGGAGCTTGGCAGAAGGCTGCCCTATTGCCAAAAAGAACCCTGAGCCCAGGCAGGTGCATCCTGGATGATAGGATGGATGGATTCTGGTGACAGCCAGTTTCCTTCCTTATATGTACCCTTTCCTTAAATAATGTGGAAAAGAGACCTAATATTTTCTGAGCATTTTCTTACTTCTGGGAATGTTTAAGAATCTTAGATGGGATGGTACGGAAATTAATGCTGCCAGCAATGCAGGGACAGACTTTTGTGGTGGGTGACTCCTCTGCTGATGCTGGGGGAACGCAAGATACATTGTTGTCCCTTTGTGGGGATGATTTGGGGGTGTCCCTTTTGGGGATGAGCTGGCATGCAGAGGTGGAGTTGAACCCGTTAATCCTACAAATTGCAATGGCCCCAGTACTTATGCACCTGGACATCTCTATGACATCCCTGTGTGTGTGTTGGTCAGGGCCATGATTCCAAGGCTCACCTTAAACCGACATTCCATTGGGGAAAGAGAAACTGGAATTGAGAGGTATTTTGGAGAAATCCATTCCAGGTAATTTAGGCTTTCACATATGTATTTTTTAAGAAGGCTTTTCCACATACAGTTGTAGAGAGAAATCTTTCAGACATTGGGAAATGTAAAGAGTCGTGCTGTTGTCCTGTTCTGGTGTACCTTGGTGGTCTCTTGGTGCTATCCATGTCGCGTTGAATTCCAGCGGAGAGAAAGGTTGTGGAACTATTTTATAAGTGTGCATGTGTGTTTTTTCAAAAATAAAACTATGATGAAATTAAATAATATTAGCAGTGTTCTAGTAAGGAATATGTCAGGTTTCAGTTGAATTTAGAGACCAGGTACAGGTCAGTTTCTAGAGCAGGCTGATAGGGTTCTGGAGGCAGTCAGAGGCAGGCTAGGGCCCAAGTCAGGGCCCAATCCTATCCAATTTTTCAGTCCCGGTGCAGCCATGCTAACGGGGCATGCACTGCATCTTGTGGTGGGGCAGCAGTCACAGAGGCCTCCTTAAGGTATAGGAACATTTGTTCCCTTACCTTGAGGCTGCATTGCGGTTGCACCGGTGCTGGAAAATCGGGTGGGATTGGGCCCTCAAGCTCCAGTACAGTAATTGGAGTTCTAGAGGAGGGCCAGAGGCATTGCTGGTTGGGTAGATGCTTGTGTTCCCAAAGGTGGAAGTCTTGCAAGAAAAAGGAGGTGGTGCAAATCAAGGCAGTCTGTGTTAACTCATAGAGAAGAATTGTTCAGACTGAGAAACCAAGCCTGAAGCAACAGCTAAATGGGGCCAGCTAGACCACTGTTGGTTACCTAGATCACCTGGCTGGGCTGATGAGCAGCAGTATCTGCTATGGCCATCATCATCTGCGTGGCGCTTGCAGGACAGCAGAGTTCAAGCCAGTAACTCCCTCTGTCTTGGTGGCACAGGAAGTTAAGCCCCAGGGCTGTATAGCACTGGTTTGAGGGCACACTACTTGCAAGACAGAAGCTCTGATTCCTAGCAGTGAAGAGAGTTGGAGCTTCGGCTGGAATGACTGTCGGCAGCGCTCTCCATTCCAGACCAACATCAACCTTTTGGAGGCTTCAGCACCTTATGGAGGTCAAAGTGCTACATGCTCCATGGTCGCTAACTCAGCATCAAGTAGTCATTGCCCTGCTCTGTTCTATGCCTCTGCTGACAACTAAAGCAAGTTATGGTAGTCTTTTTTTTAGACAGGATCTCTCATGGCAGCCACACATTGTAATACTCTCCTAATCCAGGTGTAACAACTCTCGGCAAGACCCCTTAGCTGCAGAAAAGAAATGGCTGTGATTTGTCACAGGTTGCCTCTGGCCCACCCACATACTTTGTTTTTGTCCAGACAACTTTTCTCAGTTTGCCCGAAACTCCTTTTGTGTCATGCCATGTGTGTAGCATCAAACAATGTGTGTAGCATATGCTGGCAACTTCCACATAAAGAGAAAGAAGACCGCCTGTGCCCTTTTGTTTGAACCTGGGCTTTTTGTTCCTGTGCACTCTATAGTCTGTGGAGCTATCCAGGTCCTAAGTGCCATTGTACCCCTTAGACTTGTGCAATGCCGACAATTTTTAGACAGTCAAAGCATATTTAGCTTTGTATATATAGCTGAGTATATAGCAAAGCCTAAAGAACGTACCATATGTTATTTATTTATGGAAGTAAATATTGAAGAGTTATATACATGTAATCGATACAGGTACAGGCTTTTTTTTTTTTTTTTTGGATCCTCTTCTAATATTTTTTCATCTATTTAGGCTGCAGTCCTGTGTACATTTACCTGGGAGTAAGTTTCACTATTCACAGAACTTACTTTGGAGTAGGAATGATAGGGTTGCTCAGTTAGGGCAGGTGAGCTGGTCAGCAGTAGTGCTTGGTGCCTTTCTCCTATTGCAGTCTTACTCTGAGCTGTCAGGTGAGTCAGACCCAGCTCTAATGTGCGACGTGAGGAAAGGGCACTGTCTTGTGGGCGCTCAGTGCTCCAGTTAGCCAAGATGATAGGCATTCTAGAGCTGACCCCATCTTTCCTGGGAGCAATGGGCCGCTGTGAGATACAGGAAGCTGGACTAGATGGGCCTATGGCCTTATCCAGTGGGGCTGTTCTTATGGCTAGTGAAGTCAACCAGGTGAAATATCTGTCTCCCAACTGAGGAACCGGCCTCGATTTCATTGTTGCTCCATATTGGTGTGTCTGTGCTTTCACTGTTTTGTGTGTCTTTGTGTTGCTACGCTTGTTTCTTTTGCATAAATTTAGAACACTTTCAATATTTAGGCAAACATGGGGCTACCCTGTTAATTTCAGTGGTGGTACTTCTCTGATATGCGCACAGAGAGCTGTTCTCAGGTTAAAGTGGTCAAGGGACCACTGTGTTTCTGCACTGAATCTGACCTTAAAATCAAGAGAAAAATTAAGGGCCCAATTCTATCCAACGTCCCAGTACTGATGCAGCCTGCCAGTGGGGCAAGCACTGCATCCTGCAGTACTAGGGGCAGTCATGGAGGCCTCTTCAAGTAAAGGAATGTATGTTCCCTTACCTCAGAGTAGCAGCTGCATCAGTGCTGGAATGTTGGGTAGGATTGGGCCCATAGTGACACAGGCTGCTGTGTCCTTAATGATCCTGTGCGCCGTAGCCAAAACACTGTCTCTGAGAAGTGGAATGAGTTCCCAGCTTGTGTGTCAGAGGGTCAGCTCTTTAAACTGGGTTAAACTTTGTTCTAATTAATTAATCAAAACCAACAACAGATATTTACCTGGATCAGTCAGCGCCCTGAGCCCAAGCCCTTGGAACTAGCATGCTCCTTGGAATTACTTTTGCTGCGAACCGGGGTAGCAACATTCTCTGGAGGTTCCTGCTGGTGATTCACCGAGGCAATCATACAAGAGATACAGGGAGGAAGTGATGATCTCTTGACTGGCCTCATTCACAACCTTTTCTCTTGGGTGGCAGCATGTCAGCCCTCCAATTATTTCACCAGGATGTAATTTGTAGGTGTCTAATGAGTAAGCAACCTGTGCAGGTGGACCCAGCCATGTGCAAATTGTGCTTGCAGCAAAGTTCAACTGCAAACAAAGTTGGAGATGCAAATGATGTGACCATTGTGAAAGGTGTGAGGTGGATGGAGGCTGACATCGTATTGTAATCTCTGTCTGATTTTTAAAAACTAATTTATAACATTTTGGGGGGGGGGGAAAAATACACTTTAGGTAATGGGACCTTTCTTCAAAAATATTAAATAATTTGATTATTTAATTTGATTATTATATTATTATTTTGCCCTTCCTCCCAGGGGCTTTTGAGGTGTCTGCAAGGTTCTTCCACTTTCCATTTATCCTTACAAGAAGAGATACATTATGCTGAGGGATAGTAACCCTTGCTAACTAGGCAGAGGCACCTTTCAAATTATTATTATCATTATCATTATCAGTATTTATATACCACTTTTCAACTGAAAGGTCACAAAGCAGTTTACAGAGAAAAATCAAGTAACTAAATGGCTCCCTGTCCCAAAAGGGCTCACAATCTAAAAAGATGCAAATGAATACCAGCAGACAGCCACTAGAACAGACACTGCTGGGGTGAGGTGGGCCAGTTACTCTCCCCCTGCTAAAAAAAGGAGCACCCACTTGAAAAAGTGCCTCTTACCCAATTAGCAAAGTGGTGTCCTCTTTTCTTTAGCAGGGGAGAGCAATTGTCCCTCTTCGCCCCAGCATGTCATCTCTTCCAGTGGCTGTTGCTGGTGTCTCTTTTGTGTTTTTTTTAGATTGTAAGCCCTTTAGGGACAGGGAACTAGTCATTGATTTATTTTGCTATTTTACTACGCTTTTTGAACTATTCCTGTTGAAAAGTGGTCTATAAATGTTCTTAATAGTACTAATAACTGATCCAGGATCATGCAGTGAGTTTCAAGACTGAGAAGGGATTTAAACCGGACCCTGCTCATCCAAGTCCAGCACCTCAGCCCACTGGCTCATGTCGTGTATTGGGCTGCTGCATTGCGGTTCACTTAGAATTGTAGCTATTGTATTACAATCACTTGAATTGCGACGCGTGATATCTGATCAGGTTTTGGTCTGGATCCAAAGACAGAACCAGGGACAGCTGACCCAGGCAAGTATTTGCAGGGCGCTGTTCATTTCGGGCATTCGTCACATTAAAGAACTTCTAGAAGATTAGAAGAAACACATGTGTTTTGATTTGCTTCTATATGACATTGATAAATATAAATTTATGGAGTCATTAGTGATCCATCCTGCATGCAGACTCTGCATCAAAGTTGTGAACAGGGCTCCGAATGGGATAAAGAGGAAGGCACTCAGATGTTGAACACATGGAGTGGGGGGCCCAAAGACGCTTCTCGTTTGGGTTACCATGTGTTATTGGGATGGCCCTCTCTCTACACACCCACCCAGATAGTTCAGTCCACCCAAAGAACTTGGGGCTGTTGAAGAGCAGTCACACAACAAGCCACTTTTGAAATACACAGGGTTTCAAAAGCGGTTTTTGTGAGTGTGTCTGCCGTTCCAGAATGGAAAGCTATAGAAATCCCACTGGGTGCTTCTAAGCCCCCCGGGGACCTCCAGTGCAGCTCTTTTGATCCAAACCTTTGTTTTCCTCCAAAGACTTTCATCCCACATGTCTGTGCCATTGTCTTTTTCACATGTGCCCCATTCAGCTGCCAGTTTGTGTAGTGTAGGTTGACTCCAATGTATGGGCATAAGCGAGTCACCTTGTTAAGGTTTTAGGCCTGGGATTTTGCCAGAACCCTGCGGAGACTCTTCTGGCACCTAAACAGCATTCATGACAGTTTGCATCTCGTGCTAAGTTTCTAACTGAGCAAAACTGAACGCACCTCAAAATAGTCAAACGACAAAAAAACGTGTTTGTCAGCCGTGTGTATATTGCACAGTGTATACTGCAAAGAGAAATAAAAGGGCCCCTGTTTTTTCTGCTAAATTGAAACAGATCCAATTCACTGTATTGGGCAACTTGTCAGTTTCTGCCAATGTCCAGGGATTTCAGTAACCAATGGTGTTCTGTTACATAAACAGCAACACCCTAGGGGTGAAGTTCAGGTTTTGCCCAGTTAGTGCAAAGGTACTGTAGCTCGCACTGCCAAAGTCCAACAGTTATGCACTGTTTGTCAAGCTTCAGCTTTTCTGGGTAAGAGCTTCATGGGAGGGCAGAAGGCTTGCAACACTTAAAATGAGTTGTGGAGAACTTCCGGTTCGTCATTTGACCACTCAGCAAACCAAACACTTTTTGGCTGGTCAAGTACCCAACCCGCCCGTGGGCATTCCAGGAGCAGCACTTTGAGCTTACCATTAAAAGAAGAGTTCTGGTGGGAGGAAGAATTGTCAATGGAAAAATCCCATGATCTTGTCCAGCAGTTTTCTAAGTATCTACGTTCACTTTGGAAGACCCCAAATACGTTGGCAGAGAATTCTGGAGAGTGTCCCAGGATGCCTTTCCATTGAGTTTGGGGAAAAGTTCATGGGTCGAGAAATCTTGGGCGAATGACTGAAGGGTGACATCAGTGGAGGCAGAGTCATTCCCAGACTCTTGCTACTAAAGCCCTTTTGAAGAAAATGTCATCTCGTCGAAGGTTGTCTTCACGCAGGCAGTTCAGCTGTTGTGTAGATAAATTATAAACAGCAATTTTTTAAACTATTATTAAGCATGAGAGAAAGGGCATATACAGGGTAAACTTGTATATTACATTTTCGTGTAGACTAAAGTTTTTTCAGAGAGCTGATTTTTCTGATGATCTGTCCAAATTCAGACACAGGCTTTGTGCATAGCAGGCTAAATTGAACATTGCCGATTCAAAAGACCTGAAATTGGCAGTTTAATCAGCCAGTTTGCAATAGAAGCTATTGCACTACTACTGGTTGGCAACCTTCAGTCTGGAAAGACTATGGTAGAAGCCTACAGCACCCGGTATTCCCAGGTGGTCTCCCATCCAAATACTAACCAGGCCTGACCCTGCTTAGCTTCCTAGATCAGACAAGATCGGGAGATAGTGTTCAGTATAGGGAGATGGCTGGCAACCTTCAGTCTGGAAAGACTATGGCAGAAGCCTACAGCACCCGGTATTCCCAGGTGGTCTCCCATCCAAGTACTAACCAGGCCTGACCCTGCTTAGCTTCCGTGATCAGACGGGATCAGGCATGTGTAGGGTAACAGTTGCTAATTATCTTAGTTAAATATTGTGTAGATAATCATACGGCGGACAAGAAAACAGGTAATAAGGAACTCTTTCACCATTATAGGTCTGTATCATATTCAGCCCAAAGGCTCTTTCCATGTGTGGGCCCCTGATCTAGCTAATACCTAAAGTTTGTTTCTGTGCTAATTAAGTTCAATTAAATAAGACAGACATTTAGAAGATTTAATGTTCTGCCTCTGGGCCACTCATTGGTGTAGGTGATTTGTTCAGCATCTTCTTCTTTTCCAGGTACTTCTTTTATACTCTGACACCGGAAAGTCATCCAGTTACGGTGGTTGAAGCCATCATTTCGCCCAAGAACCTCTCTATTACCACTGCAGATGATAGAATTGATTTATTTTAAAAGTTTCTGTATCACCTCTCCCGTGATTGAAGAGGCTCGCAGCAGTATTTAAAAGCAATACATTAAAGCAATCATACATGCAGTTTAATCAGACCATATCAGCAGCATCAACAGCCCTGGCTCTGGTAGAAAACCCCATCAGCTTCCAAAAGCCTGCATTAGGATTAGTATGGCCTTTGTCAATTTCTTCTGTTAGCCTTCAGGCCTTGGCTCTGGAAGTATCAAGGGCTGGAGGTGAGGAAGGACTTCAGGGGACTGGCTCTCTCAAAGAACATTTAGGAAGGAGGTTGGCAAACTGTGAAGTTGACCAAGTTGTTAATAAGCAGGACCAGCAGCAGCCAAGCAACCTAGGATGTTACTTGGTGTGGCACTGACTTGGTGCCCTGAAAGTTAGGTTTAGCATCTCTTGAAGTGTCTCAGAACAGGAGATGCTTTTGTGCATTCTTTGGATCATGTTTTGAAGTTGCAAGAGTTCCTGGGGCACTAGCACTAACCCCTGCTAATTGGGTAAGAGGCACTTTTTCAAGTGGGTGCTCCTTTTTTTAGCAGGGGGAGAGTAACTGCCTCACCCCCACCCCAGCAGTGCGCGTTCTAGTGGCTGCCTGCTGGTGTTTTTTGCATCTTTTTAGATTGTGAGCCCTTTGGGGACAGGGAGCCATTAGTTATTTGGTTTTTCTCTGTAAACCGCTTTGTGAACTTTTAGTTGAAAAGCGGTATATAAATACTGTTAATAGTAATAATAGCAGCAAGGGAAATGAAATGTCTTCAGCTGATATCAGCAAAAGTGTATTTATGTTGACTCTCAAAGTCGCTGAAATGATCTGTTATATAGTGACTGCTTCAACTGACTTGCTTCAACGGGACGGGGTGGAAATTGTCCAACCAAAAGACCGACTTTTTCTTTAGGTATAGAACTGGAAAAAGAATAGTGGACAAAAATGCCCGTGTTTGATCAAAGCCACGTAAGGACCAAGTCTGAACTTTGTCGGAGACATGCTTGGCCACAGTGCAGAGCCCAGCTGTATGTTGAGTCAGGGGTATCTTGCCGTGCTGTAGAGCCCAGCTGTGTGCTAAGTCAGGGGTATCTTGCCGTGCTGTAAACAGAATGGCTCCCAATGAAGAAACTGAATGCAAACAAAAGTGCCATTCTCAAGCAGGTTTGGATTGCAGAACAGGAGAAGAGCTTGAGGTGTACTGTGTTGTTATTAGTCACCGATTAGGTAGAAATGGCTTGAATCAAGCTGGGGGGGGCCAAATGCATAACAAGGCGAGGCAGAAATTAGAGCATATGTACCTTCTGCTTTGTTCTTAGAAAGTTGCAAGTAACAGACCAGGAAGCAGGCAGGAATCCAGAGGTACAACAAGCTTGTTTTTCTACCCATTCTGTAAAATACTTGGTAGAGCAGTTTTGCTGCAAAATCATTAGCCAGGTTTCTCGTTGACTGCCCAATTTTTAAACACCACCAAGATGTACAAAGAATGTAATTGCTTTTCTCTGTTGGGTGATGTAAAATGAAACTACCTCCCTCTTTGCTTGACCAACGTGACCTTGTAAATAATAGTGGACGCAGAATGCTTATTACAAGCAGATTTCTCATTGGAAAATTGCTAGAACTGATAGGAGGATTTAGTAAGAACCTTATTAAAAGACAGGTACAGAAAGCTGAGGCTGGCTTGGTCCCAGTGAATGTGTGTGCCTCTCTCCTCTCTTTTGGATTCCCAATCTAGAGTACACTTGATTTGTTGCTGATCTCAAAAGCTGGATTTGTTCAGGATGTGTCTATACTTCCTAGTTTGTCACACATCATTGCTCGGTTGAAGTGACTCTGCTACCAAACTGCAGCCTCTCCGTAACACTGGTGTACAGAAGCAGCTTGCCAATATATTTAGGTGTAGCCCCAATTTTAAGGGTCCGGTTTCTCTGCTCGATCTTTCCAAAGTAAGGCTGGATAGAAATCCTGTGTTGTTGACCTAGGTATTAGCTGCCGATGTTGTTGTGTTCACCCCACCTTCCACCTTAGATGTTGGATCTATTAATTGCATCAGCATACAAAAGTGCAGGTAGCCCGCTTTGCTTTCATCCTACCTGTTGGAGATGTTAGTTGGCAACCTTCAGTCTCGGAAGACTATGGTATCACGCTCTGGATGGTGGTTCTGGCACAGCGTCTAGTGTGGCTGAAAAGGCCGATTCGGGAGTGACAATCCCTTCCACACTGGGAGCAAGTGCAGTCTGTCCCTGGTCTGTCTCCCTGGCTGTGGGCCTTCCTTCTTTGCCTCTTTGCCTCAGACTGTTGGCAAAGTGTCTCTTCAAACTGGGAAAGGCCATGCTGCACAGCCTGCCTCCAAGCGGGCCGCTGAGAGGCCAGGGTTTCCCACCTGTTGAGGTCCACTCCTAAGGCCTTCAGATCCCTCTTGCAGATGTCCTTGTATCGCAGCTGTGGTCTACCAGTAGGGCGCTTTCCTTGCACGAGTTCTCCATAGAGGAGATCCTTTGGGATCAACTGTTACTTAAAAGCTCTTGTTGGAGATCCTTGGTTTCACACAGTGTTTCTATGCCCCAGCCGTCCAGAAGAAAGTGTGTGAATTCGTGTCCCAGGTGTCATAGTCATTACCTGGTGTCCTTACCACCAGCTGAGCTCATCATTGGATAGTCTTTTCCCAGTGGCTAATCTTGTTATTTTCTTCACGGGATAATCTGATAAGGCCCAAAACAGGATCCACAATGCAGTTTCAACAGCAATACTTTCTTAGGGCTAAGCCAGATGACATGTGAAAACCATCACTATAACTTGTGTTTTGCTTTGTTGTTTCTTTAAAATAACACCTGCAGGTGTGTGTGTGGGGGGGGGGGGAATAATCCAGACTGGTACCATGATGCTGGGGGGGGGGGGGCTGTAGCCCTTTGCATTTCTGCAGTTTTTCAGAGAGAGAGATGTATCGTTTGATCTTTTGCTTTGGCTCACTATGAAGTGATGTGTGCTTGCTTGAAATTGCAGCATTTTCTTAACTACAACTGGGATCCAAGGAGCTCTTTTAGGTGCAGCTCAAGGGTTTGGGCAGATCTATGTGTCTCTTGGACCACCCATGCTGTCCTTCAACTTTTTTGGGAAGCTCCATTCAGTTTTAGAAGTTTTTTTGGTGTGCAGTAGCTGTTGTTCAAGAAACACAAGTCCAAAACCCTACTGCTGGTCTCCAGGGATTCAGGAAACTCACTGGATCTTTACAGGACAACTCCTAAGCTCCTGGGAGAAACTCAGCAGAGAGGGTTTTGCCATCCTCTCTTCGAAGAGCTCTGTCCTGACACAACTGTATGCCCAGTCTACCAATTAGATGTCCAACCCTTGCTGACTCTGGATCAGTCTGCTCTGTGGCCTTGAATTCCTGAGAAATTTCTATTTGGATCTCTCCTCCCTTCTCCTCCTGTTTTCATCTTCTCCATCACCACTACCACCACCATCCCTTTTCTGTCTTGACCGCTGCTTTTTGTCTCCATTGCCATAGCAACCTGACAGTCATGGCAGTAATGAAGCAAGATTGGCTAATTTGGGGGCTGTTCCTGCCATGTTTGCATCCCTTCTTTGCTGCTTCTGTATATGATTTTGATTTTGTCTTGGCTTTCTTTTTTTAAGTCTGCCCACTCCTCCTTATTGTTTTTAAGAGAATGGCGTTGTGGGAGCAGGAGTGTTCAAGATCCTTAAATCTGAAAGTGGAGATGAAGACTGTTTTTCCACAACTGACTTTTGAAAATACTGAAATAAATACAGTTAAGGCTCTATTGCACCACTGACAGAGTTCTAAGATAATTCCAAGTGCATACCTTGTTACTTCATTTAGAAAACATAAAGAAGAGTATCCTCTTTTAATGGATGCTGTACGTTTGGAAGTTGATCAGAAGAGAAAATGAAATGCTACCCTAACTTTTTGGTCTAACCAGATGGTGATTTGACTATTAATTATGTCTTTGTGCAAAACAAATTTATAACGGCTTAATAAAAGTGCTGAGTATTACATGTGACTGAGTCATGTATTCTTACCAGATCAGAAGACATGGGAGTGGAATCAATAGTAGAAGAACAGTTGCTAATTTGTCCTCTGCAGGCCTGGCTTTTAATTGCTTAGATCAGGGGTGCCCAAACCCCGGCCCGGGGGCCTCTTGCGGCCCTTAGGGGTTCCCAGTCAGGCCCGCGGGGAGCCGTCAGTCTCTAATGAGCCTCTGGCCCTCCAGAGACTTGCTGGAGCCCGTGCTGGCCCGATGCAACTGCTCTCAGCATGAGGACAACTGTTTGAGCTTTCAGCTGAGCTGTGGGATGAGGGCTCCCTCCGCCACTTGCTGTTTCACTGTCTGTGATGCAGCAGTGGCCGCAAAGGAAAGGCTGGCCTTGCTTTGTGCAAGGCCTTTAATGGGCCTAAGTTCCATCTCTAATAAATTCATTTATGTAAATGTATTCAAATTTTAAATGTAAATCAATTCTTTTTTTTCCCAGCCCCCGACACAGTGTCAGAGAGATGATGTGGCCCTCCTGCCAAAATGTTTGGACACCCCTGGCTTAGATCTTAAGGCACAGTGATGAAACAGATAGGATCAGAAAGAAGAATGGAACCTGTATGCTTCTTGTGGGTCAAAGTTAAATGGGAGAACTGGTTGCTAGTGGTGTGTGAGGCTGGTTGTGCAGAATGTCTTATGGATGGTTGCTCAGTCTCTGAGGAGGAGAGGCCCTCAGGAAAGCTAGACTTTGGAACGGGCTTTCTAGAGCATCTGTGCACTCAGCGGTGTGAGCAGTTATACGACAGTGCTGTTCCAGCAAGGCCGCTAACCACGGCTTAATTTCTAACCTGCTAATTAAAGGAGGAAGGAACTGCTGGCTGTGATTCTTTGTCGTAATGTCTCCATACAGTTCTTCTTTGAAGTGGTGTCACTTGTTCCCAGGAGGAGGAAGGCATCTCATAACGTCCTGTGTGTGATGGGAAATCAGCTATCAATAAGGGGGGAGAAATGAGTATGGGGGAGGAATTGAAATCTCAGAGCCGAATTTGTAGAGCTCAAGGAGAGGAAGCCGGGGAGGGGACAGAGCTCTGCAGGGATGCACCTGCTTTGTGTGCAGAAGGTTCCAGGTTCGGTCCCTGGCAGCATCTCAGGGTAGAGCTGGGAAAGACTCTTTTCTCTGGGGCAGCGCTACCAGTCAGTATGTGCAGTACTGAGGTAGGTGGACCAATAGCCTGATTTCGTAGAAGATGGCTTCTACGTGAGATCCCATTCTTTGGTTCCTGAATTACGGGCTTAGTTTACCTGGTGGGTGCTGCACATAAACCCTGCCCTTCTCCTGTCTCATTCGGAAGGTGTGCAATGAACGCTTGCGATGGAAGCGCATGCTGAGACTTCTGGGAAGTTTTGTTCATGCCTGCATTAACATGCGCCTCTCCGTTTTGCCCTTAGATCTTGACGTTTGAGACCAAGAACCCAACAGAGCTGTCGGAGCGCTTGCGCTCTGTCTGCGGCAACCAGAGCAACGCCTACGCCCGCCTGCTGGAATATCGCTTGAATGCTCTGCGTGGACTCTGGAACGCCCAGCGCCAGCTTGCCTTGGAGGAGCAGCATGAACGGGAAAGCTCCGGGGACGAGGAGACGCTGGCTTTGCTCAAGCGGCAGGGCCTGCTGCAGCAGCCTGAGCAGGCGCCGTTCACCTCGCGGATGGGTCTGCTCCTGGTCTTTCCCCTCATTGAGTCCCAAAGTAGAACGGACCCCTCCCTCTGTAACATAACCGCCGAGGTGCTCTTGACTTGCCTTCGTGACTGCCAGCCCTTGAGCCTGACCAAGGAGCCGGCAGACTGTCTTAACGGCATCGAGTCCTTGCTCTGCTCTTGGCTGGAGGAGACGTCCGCTACAGGCCAACAGATTCCACAGAAGCAAAAAGAAAATGCTGCCGCCGCCCTTGTTGCCTTGGCTTGTGCAAGGTAGGTGGGGAAACATGGAGGTGGACAGGCCGTTTCCTCTTTCAGCCATTGTTGATCCATGTGAAGGAGTGGAAGAAGGTATTCAGGTGTCCTCTGTGCCCAGAGACGGCCACTTGGTTTGTGTTCCTGGTACCTCTTTCCTTCCTACCCCATTCTGTTAGCATTTTAGCCAGAGGGGCTGTGGGAGTGTGGCAAGGAAGGAGACGCAAGGAGCCATACGAGGCAGTGCTCAGCCTCCCAGCCTGTTCTAAGAGCAGGTTCAAAGGCTGAGATCAGAGGTTCCGGTGAACTGGATTAGGTTTTCACCAAAAGTCGTACCAACAGCGCTGCTGTTAAATGGGGTCTTCTTTTGAGGGGGTACTTCTCCATTGCTGATAAGAAAACCATGAATTGTGATACATTCCTAATTCACAAGGGTGTTGGGAACAATTTTGATTTCTGATGTGGAGGCAGAGAAGGAAAGATAGAAGGAC
Organism: Tiliqua scincoides; assembly: GCF_035046505.1. NCBI lineage: Eukaryota > Metazoa > Chordata > Lepidosauria > Squamata > Scincidae > Tiliqua > Tiliqua scincoides. The sequence goes on from NC_089834.1 coordinate 13,136,800, forward strand.
ACCAGCATCAGGAAGGACTTTTCTTCGGTGGCATCTGGATTGATGCATTCCAGAGAGCGAAGGTGGTTCTCTGCGGTGGTATTCAAGTTACTTTCGATATTTTTGAGAGAGCCAAACTAGTTGCTCCCAAGTAGACTCAATAGGCATGAAATGCGCTAGACCAATAAACGCATCCCCTGCATCCCTTGAGGTTTCCGGTCCTCCGTGTGGTCACATGTGAAAATGGCAGCCTCCTTTGGTCGTTTAAGGCATTTTTCTTTTCCATAGCTAGTGCAGCTTCCTTACCATCCTCTCCCCGAGTGTCTCCCCACTTGGCCAACATTTTGTCACAGATCAGTAGGGCACTCTCTTTCCAGGGGATTATGCAAGGGAGGTCGTGTCTGTTGTCTTGTGTGCTCCCTAGGGCATTTGGTGGGCTACTGTGAGTTACTGGAAGCTGGACTAGATGGGCCCTTGGCCTGATCCAGCAGGGCTGTTCTTATGTTCTTAACTACAATTCCCAGGAAGCCTTGCAGGTCGCTTGTTATCTGGTGTGCTCCCTGGGGCATTTGATGGGCTGCTGTGAGATACAGGAAGCTGGACTAGATGGGCCTATGGGCTGATCCAGTGGGGCTCTTCTTATGTTCTTATGTTCCAAAAATGTCGCCCCGTCTATGTAGTGCAAGGTAACCCTTTCATGCAGTCTGGTGGTACGAGCATCCTGCAGATGTTTGCTTTTGCTCCTGGGCATTTATGTGTGCACTGCAGTCAAGTGCCCCCATTTTGAATGCTAGTTGTATCTAATTCATTTTCTCCCTGCAGTGTCTTCTGTTTCATTTTGTGTTAATTTAGCAGAGACCAATCCTTCACATTGCTGAACTGTTCCAGTCTCCTCGCGCCCCCCCCCCCCCCGGACTTGTGATAAAGCCCAACCACACATTTTGTGTGATGTTTTGCCTCTGGTGCTGTCATGTTGCCAGAACTTAACTTGGAGATAAGTTTGCCCTTCAGTTGTTCAATCACTCCTTGTTGGAGCTTCTTGTCCAAATCAAAAGCTGTGGCATCAAAGACTGGATGGTGAGGCAAAGCTGAATATGTGTAGGCTACACCATCGCTTATGATATGTAGATTTGACCAAAGTTTGCAACAGTTTGCCACACTCAGTTGCTGCTTGTGAACTTCCTCTTCTCCCTGTTTTCTTGCTCCTGTTCTTTCCAGACAAGTAGATTTGTGCTGCTGTGGCTGCTGCACTTGGAGAAAACATTCTTTTTTTCATTCTGCTGTGGCCTTCACAAACATTCTGCATATCAGTGGCTGTGGGTTGTGTCTGAACGATCTGCAACAGCCGCCTGCGTTATGTGACGCCTGATTAGTGCGGTTTTCAGGGCAGCACAAAACAAATTGCTATTGTTTAGCCCTTGACTCAGTGACCAGCTTGTACGGGTACATAGTTCCTCGCCAACCTGCGTTATGGGCTCTGTTGTTTTCTGCATGAGTTCCAGTTTTGGAAAGTTATTTCATCAGCTCGCACAACTAAAATTAGATACTGACCATAAAACATTTATGTGAAATGTTTGTTTACAAAATTATTTTAATGTTCACAGCATGATTCCTCTGCTTGAAGAGCCAAGGAAGCAATGCCCTGTTCACTCTCATACACGATATGAAAAGGGTTAGGTATAGAAAACAAAGCAACGCAAACAGCTGCCATTCTTCTGTGGCTGCCGTGTTGATGGATCTGCAGTTTTTCCAGCTAACTCCAGCTGTGAGGGGGATCCCTCCAGTCCTGAAAAAGTGAACCTCTTATGGTTCACTAACCTCTTATGGCTAATTATGTGCAACTGTTTTAATTATTGTTTTTAATTGCTATTTTTGTATTTTTAATTGTTGTAGGCCGCCTTGTGTGCCCATGGGGCAAAAAGGCAGGACATAAATTAATAAATAATAATAATAACAAACCTCAATACTTGACTTATGGACCCCTGTCGTCCACCCAACATGGGACACACAGGCAGCTTGTGCTAACTTCATACAGTTTTCTTAAGCATATGGCACCTTAACTAGTTGTTTTTCTTCATGTTAATGCCTCCTAAGGAAAGGTCAGTATGACTTGACCACAGTCCCTTGGCCCTTGTGGAAACAGGCTGATTTAGGCTGGAGATGGTCGGTCTCTCTCTCTCTCTCTCTCTCTCTCTCTGTGTGTGTGTTTCTTCCAACTCTTAAGCAGTAGTTAGCATAGAACTTACTATAATCGTTAGCTCTCCGAACCAAGTCCTAATGAAGAGTAACAAGATGCAGAACCCATAGAAATATTTTGGTAGCCTTGCTACTCCGTCCTGCTTCCCACACCTCAGCCAGTCAGAGATCTCTCATTTGAAGCTGCCTCAAGACCACAGGCTGGCTGGCTTCTTCGAATTAACTTTTCTTCAGCTTTGTGCCTTTGAATTAATTCTACCCTGAGTTTATGTTCTGCTGGGAAAGCTCTCCGAGGGCGGCTGTGCCTGCTTTCATCTGGTCTACGTTCAGCTCCTGCAGTGTCCTGGAGCAGCAGAGCTAGACCGTTAATGTTCCTTTCGGTTTCCTGTTCGTCCTTTAAGATGCCAACCTAATAGATAGAGCTTAACCAGCTTCAATTTCTGTTTGTGCCCTTGTCATGCCCTCTGCATTCTTACCGTTCTTCTTCTGTGAAGGACCTTCTCCTGTGTTGGTACCAAAGGAGAGCTGTGTCTGCACGTGTGCAAAAACCCCTGGTCAGTTTCATGTGCTTGAGAGCTCCTGGATTAGTGCAGTCTGCAGCATGTAGTATTGGGTGTTTGGGGAGCACACCTGATTTGCACTGGTGACAGACCAAGTAGAACTGCCAACTGCCCTGTAGGAGGAGAGAATTGTCTATCCTCTTGCCTCTTTTCTTTTATTAAGAATTTGCTGTTGGACTGTATATTTGCTATTTTGGTTGGTTTTATGTCAGCTGCTGTGGGAGCCTTGTCAGCTGTAGAGTGGGCTATAAATAAAGTTGTGTGATCTCCACTTCCAGCCAGTTTGGTTGCTGTTGTGGGCCCTGTGTCGGTGACCGTGTGGTGTCAAGAACAGTTGTTCCGCGGGGTCTTTCCGTATCACAGCGTTAGTGGCACTGGTGGCTTCTCTTGCAGCCTAGTTAGTTGCAGTTGTGATGGTGAAAGGCCGCCTCAGAGAAGATAACCGTGTGACCTGGTGCCGTTAGCGATCATTAACTGCGTCCTTTGGGAGTTATCATCATCCATTCAAAATAATGATAGTATCTAAAAGGCTGGTGAAAGCCTCCTCCGCAGCCTGTTTCAGGAAACCATTAACGTGCATTACAGCACCGGGATCTGGGCACTTTAGCTGAACAGCCAAGGTTCCTGTAACACAGTCTCTGCAGGACCACCTGGGTGACGCTCCTGGGTCCTTCCAGGCCAAGCAGAAGTTGTGTGTCGTGTGCTCAGGGGACATGGAGGTTTGCAAAAGACATCTCAGTGCTATGGATCAGTTCTAATGTCACTGCTCTTGGTTGGTGCCTTGCCGAGTTTCTAAGGAATGACGGCTGCCTTGTCTCTTGATTCTTTCCTTAGGGGATCTCTGAAAACATTTGTTCACACGGTGCATCTCCTCCAGAAGCAAACCGAGTTGGGTTCCCTGCCTGTGGCTGATGTGTTACACAGGTAGGAAGGAGGATTCGGAAAGAAGTCACGCTGCATGTTGCGTAGCTCAAACACGGGGTGTAAAATGCAGTCACGTGGCACTGATGAAATATTTTATTGACCTGGGTGGTTAGAAATCGGGGGGTGAATAATTTAAAAAGCCAAACTCAGTTTTTCCCTTCCGAGCCAATTATCGATGTGAAGTCACACCATCCGTTCTCATAGTTCACCTCTGTCAACACTGAGCCTATCTACTATGTAAAAATATTCTAATGGGAGCTACCTGCCTGTATGTCGTGAATTATTTCATTTCGCGTAAATATTTTTCTCTTTTTTCCCCTTCCTCTGTTCTCCTCTCTCAAGGTTGCTGCTTTTGGAAGGGGGTCCTGGGTCACCCTCTTGCCTGCTTGGGGGAAAACACATGGTCTCCTGGGGTTTCGAAGACATGTTGCCGGCACCCGATGCCAACCCCAGCTCAGGCTCGGAAAGCAAAGGTGTGGAAGAGACTCTGTCTGAAGCCACAAACACACTGAGTGCTCTGGGGTCAACTGGCCTTGCTTTATAAGCACCCGAAGTCCTGCCCTGAAGTCCCTGAGTGTGGCTTACAAGCGGGCCTTGGTCATGCTGACTCTCACCCAGATTACTGGGTAAATTGGTCAGGCAGCAACAAGTAATTTGGGTGATGTATCCATCAGGCAAACTCCTTCTGACGAAGCAAGGAAAGTGGCTTCTGTGAAGGTCCTCCTCTGCCTCCCCTACCCAATACCAAATGATGTGGCTTTGCTCCCTTGCCGAAGGCCGCCTCTTACCAGTGTCTTTCTGTTCCAGACGCAGACTTGGGGCGCTGCCTTGCAGCAGACGGGCTTTATCTCTACACCACAAACTCGGTGGGCAGGGGAATCAGCAAATTAGGGTCTGGGTTACATGGTACCCTACGGTAAGTCCCCGCAGCAGTCAGTGCCCAATTCATTTACGTTGTCATTTGCTGGAGCTGGCTTTTAAAACAGAGGGTAGCAAATGACTTGAGAACCATGCCAAAAATAACTGTACTGTCGTGTCCTCGGAGCACTAAGCATTGGAACTGGCTTGTGGGCTCTTTCAGTGGGTGGTGCCTCCCATTCTGAAACTTTGGGGGAGGCGGCAAGCAGGCAGAGGGGACCTGGCCTCCTTAGCTTCTGTTTGTAGACTGTTAAGGAAGAGGGCACACTTGTCTACAACTGGATGGATATGTGCAGAACTCATGAATTTCATTATGATCCCCTCCGCTTCCCCACCCCCCATAATTCAAGCACTGGTCTTGTGTAGTGTTTTGCTTCCCCCCCCCCTTTGAGATAGGAGCAATTATGGGTTTGAGTTCTGGAAGTGCCCTGTTAGTTGAGGATTTCCAAGCTTTATTTCAAGGACTACAAGCAGTAGTAGATCCATCAGCGAAGTCAGTCATTGCTGAACTATTCCTCTCCCGCTTTTCCCTTTCAGTGGCTTCGTGTACTGTCGTAACGAAGAGTTGGAGTCGGGCTGGATTGCTTTCGGCAATGGCAGGCTTCTCCACCGGCCTGCTTCTTTTGATAACAAACCTCACTCCCTCTTCCAGGTCATCGACCAGAATACCCTTCAGGTAAACTGAAACTGGGGGTGGTGGCTTCAGTTTCGTACCCATGGTATACTTTGAAACCCTTACACTGTTTCTCAGAGCTCACGCGCATCGTTCAGCCAAATGTCTGAGGTAGTTTTGATAGGCTAGGTGCTTAGAGGTGGCCAGCCTGAAACCTTTCTTCGGATCCTCGTGGAATAGTCTGTGACGTTCTGAGATCGCCGCGCTGGTCATGCTGTCACTTTGTTGACGACAGATCAACATTTTGGTAGCACGTCAAGCAGAAGCCACGGTCAGAATGGTTTCTACAGCAAATTTTGTTTGACTTCCTCTTAAAAAAGAAAGCTGTTTAAGCCTTTACGTCTCTCTGTAGTTGCAAACGGGCAACTGCCCTTGTCAACATAGTACAGGGGCGAGGAGCGGACTGCTACAGGGACTGATCCAGGACATGGAAGTCCTCCAGTTGCCAGCTAAATGTCCTCCTTCCCTGCAGCAGGTGTTCTAGGCCTCAGGCAAGGAAGAAGTCGAGGCAGAGGAGATGAGCAGGGGCAGGGCTTCTCATTGTGCTTTTTCTCACTCCTGTGCATTCAAGCCTTTCCCACCATCAGCAAGGCAGTTGTTTCCCAGGGGCAGAGGGGGAGTGAGGGTGACAGCTTGCAGGGTTGCTGACATGGCTGACAAGGGCAGGAGAGGATAGAGCCTCCGTTTGCCTGAAGATAACTTCCGAAGGTCGCCGGTTCGAGGCCACCGGCACCGTGAACAGCGAGACCTTGTTATGCTGAGTTATTCCACCTGCTTTTGGGCCACCTGTGTGGGAGGAAAATGGAGGCTAGAATGTGATACCAGATCATTAAAGATCCATCTGAAATGTTGTGGTTCTTGAAAGACAGAACCTTCTTCAATTGTAAAAATCCCTACGGGGATTTAGAACAGCCTGCCTATGTAAACCGCCTTGAATTAAAGTCTTGAGGAGAAATCTGACAGCCAAGAAAGGCAGTATATAAATACCTGTTAAAAAAAAAAAAAAAGGCTCCTGTTGAAAGATAGAGTGTCCTCTGGAAGGAAGGTTTTCCTGCTTCCAGAGATCTGTTATCCCATTAGCTCAGAATTGCTTATCAATCAGACTTTTGGCCAGTTTTCCTCTGGGCAGTGTGTACAATTTCAGAATAAAAGACCAAAAAAAAAAGGTATGCTTAAGTATTTGGTAGAACGTTTTTATTCAGCAGTTGAAAAACTTTACTGCCTTTTGCCCCGAAGTGTAGAAATATGGCTTGGAGCCATGTAAGCGTTCAGGGAAAAAAACCAAAAAACTCTGCCTTGCGCATTTCAGAGATGGCTCTGTAGCATCTCTCTTGAAAGATGAAAATCCAATATTGAGAGCATCGGTGGATCAGCAAAAATATGGCCTGCCGGCTGCATCTGTGGCTCATGGCCCCAATCCCAGACCTTGCCCTGTCAGCATATCTGCGACTCAACTGCTGTGCCTGCAGAATACCTCAGAAAAGATGTAGTGCCAGAGGACACATTAAATGCTGGTTTCGCAGGCCGATGCACCATTAAAGCAGTCTAGGGTGGAGGGGTGAAGGCGCCCCCAGCTTCTTTGTCTTGCACTGGCCTGTCATAAGGTACAGAACTGAAAAGGTTCTCTTGAAGAATTGTGCTTCCTCTGGCTGGATCACTTCTGGGAAGTATTTCTTGAGAGCCGGTCCAAGACCTCTAGGAGCTTGCAGTGGCCAATGCCCCCGTTCTTCATGTTGGTCACTGCTCCTCCTGGATGGAAAAGGGAGAGGATAATGGCGTGAGCAGCCAAAAAATCATGGAGGGGACCAGAGTACTTGGCAGGAGTAGCTCCGACTGGCAGGGTGTCTCGGGCGTCAGGGTAGCAAGAATCGTCCACCTGAGGAGCTGAAGCTTGGAGGCAGGGAATGTTCTCTGTGAAGAAAGACTCCCAGATTTAGTTCTTTGACAAGGGAGGCTGTGCTCTCAAAGCACATTCTCTGCCTCCAAGCTTCAGCTTCCCCAGTTCCAGAGAAGGACTATAAAACAATGACACGTTGGGACCTAATTGCCAGAGAGAGAGAGCAGGCAAGCCCTTCCTGATATGGGCGCCTACAGAAGCACTGCTGCGAGGTCTTAACTTTTCAGCTCCTTTGATTTGCAAGCATGAGTCTGCAAATGGGGGGCACTTTTGTTTGCAGTGAGCGCTTCAGGCCAGGCTGAACAAAGCAAGGCCTGTTTCCAACAGTCTCCTTTGTAAAGCCAGATCTGAATAGGAAGATGGCATGTTTATTATTCAGCATCCCCTATGCAGTGCAAGCATGGGACTTAACTGAGAAGGCAAGACAAACAAGGCAGCCTTCCACAGAGCAGACGATGGTACAGGCGTGGTCTACACAACTGGTATTCACACTGATAAAACATTTTGCCCCTCTCTGCTTTTGTGCCCGGCCAGGTATGCCAGCTTCTTCCAATGCCAGCAGATCACTTTCCAGTCGGCAGCACGATGACCACCGTGCACCTCTCTTCGGACGGCACCTACTTCTACTGGATCTGGTCTCCTGCCAGCTTGAATGAAAAAACCCCAAAGGGACATTCGGTCTTCATGGATGTCTTTGAGCTCACAGTGAGTGCCCTTCCAAGTTGCTAGGAAGGAAGAGAACCAGCTTGAGAGAACTTTTAAACTAGAAAGTTTAAAATACTGCTGTTAAAAATACAGTGCCGTATCCACAGGTCCGGCTTCCATGGATTTCACTGTCCATGGATGCCGCAGGTGTGTGGTCTGCTTTTCAAAGTCTTCTAAAAAATCAAAATAAGTCAGAAAATAGACTGTATGTCTACATTTTACCAACCATTATCTAACACTGTCTTCCTACTCACTGCATGATGTTCATACAGAATGGAGCTGTGTCATGCTGGGGATGTAATTGTTTTTCTCGTTCACCGTATCTTCTGGAGAGTGGCCGTCAGTCAAGGTGCATCCCTCTCCCCCTGGAGTTAAAACTTGCCTCTCTTGGTTGATTTGAATAGGTGGAAAACGGCATCTGTGCGGCCAGTCCCCTTCAGGAGCGCACTATACTAATGAGAAAGGAGGGAGACTCGGCAAAGAGTATCAATGAGATGCTTTTGAGCAGGCTGTCCAGGTACAGGGCCTCTCCCTCAGCGACACTGGCTGCCCTGACCGGCTCCACTATCTCCAATACACTGAAAGAAGACCAAGCAGGTGAGACGGTTCAGCAGTCCTTTCCTGGGATCATGGAATGTTAGAGCTGAAAAGGACCTTGGGAGTCATAGTTCAGCCTCGGGGCTCTGTGCAGGCAGCTGCTGCAGCAACCCTGACAAACGACACAGCAAGCACCGGCTTGGAAGTCTCTAGTGAGGGAGAACCCACAACTCTGTGGGAGACTGTTTCAGTGCTGAGCGTTAGGAAGATCTTCCTCTAGCCTTAGTCCGCCACCCTGTAGTTTCAACTCATTGGTTTTCGTCCTGCCCTCATGAACGGTTACTTCCTGTGGTCTGGGCTCTCTTTTGCCCCTTTCTTTGTTCTGATCAGCAGAGTCCTGTACTTTCAGCCTTGCTGGACGGTGCCTCCTGCCCCAGGAACATCTGTGACACAAGTCCCATTGGAAGATCATGTCTGTGCTCTTGTGCTGGATAAGACCAAAAGGCGTCCATTTAGTCCGGCATCCTTTTTCCCGCAGTGGCCCACCAGGTGCCTCCAGAAAGCCCCATGAAGGCAATAGCTCCTATCCCTTTGTTCACTCCTCACCAAATAGTATTCAGTGGTATAGTACCTCTGAATATGGAGGATCCATTTGGCCATCAGTGGAACTTGCCTCTAAACCACTTTTGAAGCCATCCAAGGTAGTGGCCTCTGAGCGGCCCGCTTGGAGGCAGGCTGTGCAGCATGGCCGTTCCCAGTTTGAAGAGGCACTTGGCCAACAGTCTGAGGCTAAGAGGCAAAGAAGGAAGGCCCATAGCCAGGGAGACACACCAGGGACAGACTGCACTTGCTCCTGGTGTGGAAGGGATTGTCACTCCCGAATCGGCCTTTTCAGCCACACTAGACGCTGTTCCAGAACCACCTCTCAGAGCGCGATACTAGAGTCTTTCGAGACTGAAGGTTGCCAACAATATAAGGTAGTGGCCATTACCCTATGAGGAGTCCAGTCATTTCAAACGGCTTGCAAAGGATTGTGCCTTTTTTTTCAAAGTCCTGCATGTTGAAACTGTTTGTAGGCGTCTCAATATCCTCTTGTCCCTACGTTCGAATAATTTTATCCTCAGATCTTGGTTTTCTATTTGATTGTTTGTTGCTCACAACTTTCACTTGATCTTTGTTTTTAGCTGCTAACACCAGTTGTGGCCTACCTCTGAAGATGCTGCGGAAGACTCCGATCTATACCTGCGGGACGTATTTGGTGATGCTCGTCCCACCCCCGGGCGGCTCTGGGAGCTCTGCCACCCGGTCCCTTTTTGGTGGGACGAGCGCTTTGTCATCTTTGAAAAGTAAGTTCTTTGCTCTGCTGCCCTGCGGACTCCTTTTCACGTAAAGAATAAATCCCACCACGATTCCTGCTTTGTATGTGAATGGGACAGGCATCTGGATGTATGCGCATGACTGCTGGGTCACATTTGCTTTGGGGCACATGGCGGTGATGCGGTTGTGAAGCATCGCTTGGCTCTAGTGGGGATGGGAAGGGAAGAGGTGGGCAGCAGAGGAGCACATGGAACAGAACAAATGTTTGCCAAAAGTGTGAAATGACCAAAGGGTGAATGCGCCCCTGTGGGCTTGTGCAGAGGGGTCTTTCTGTTGATGCTCAGGAACCATAATCGGCTCCCCATCCTGTGACACCTGAAACAGGACAAAAGGTCTGGCTTCTAGGGAGGTTCTGGAGCCCTGGCACCTCCTCTCTCTGTAGAAATTAAGCCTTGTCTACATGCAGTGAACTGCACAATGCATCATTCTGATCAGTGCTGGAGCTTTTGAGAGAGTGATCGAAGGCTCTTTTGCTTTAAGTTCTGGCTTCAAGTTTGGTGTACAATATATCGGATGGGCAGTTTGCAAGCCGAGCGGACCTCATTGACGCTGCTGGGAGCTCGCTCGGACGTGGCGCTCTTGTCCCTGGTCTAGGTGAGTAATGGAAACTCATTTCAAAGATAGCCTGCTAATGGCAGCGACAGTGTCCCAGGCCCCAGGTTATTGATCTCTCCAGGCTGAAACCTGCTTGCTGTACACGGTTAACTAGCTGAGCTGCTCCCGTTGCAGAGGAGGACTAGAAATAACCTGTCAAAGGAAGAGCAGGCTATGAACATCTTAATGAAGAGGCAGTTAATTGCAGAAGAAGTGTTTGGCATTGTATATGATCTTTACGTTGGCTGCCAGGAACCACCTTTCCAGGCAAGCAGTTGCAAAAAAAATGCAGTGAAGCAGGCCGACTGGACTTGGGGATCCAGCCATCAGAAATTAAAGATCCATTCTGGGCAACTTCCATTCCGTCCTCGTTGGCCCATTTGGCTTTCTGGAATTATTCAGTTGAACTAGGGACTTACTTGTCTGGAGAGACCAGATTGGGCATGTGCAGAGCATCAGTCCATCTGTCAAACCTGTGCTTGTCTACTGCCCCAAGCGGGCACAAGGGTTCCTACTCTCCCTGCCCAGTTCACTTCCACTGTTGAATGCAGTCTGGGGAAAACCACTGCTTGAAAGCAGCAAAGGGCAGGAAGACAAAGTGGGGGGGGGCAAGCCTTGTTTCCCTCACCTAAATGCTCCTTTTGTGCAAGGAGTGCCCTACCAGCTCTGCTTACTACGTGCAGGGAAAACTTGAGGTAAATACAGGCAGCACTGGCTATAAGAGCTCTGGTTTTTTGAGTAGATTGCAAGGAAGAGCTCCTTTGCCATTGATTCGGCTGCTGAGAAGTTACAAAATTTGGTTCAATATTTATTCCCTGCTTTTCTTTTCCAATGGAAACAAAAGCAGCTAACAATAGACCACAGGAAATAATCAATACTGTACAACAATGTCAAGATTACCATAAATATAACTAACTAGAAGCAGACAGGGATTCGTTACAAACAAAAACAGAGCACAGCAGCCTGTCGGCTCCCCAGGCCTCAGAATCTGGTGGTGGGAAGGTGTGAAAGGAAGGAAGAGGCAGCCCTCTCACGACAGGAGCAATTTTCAAATCAGAAAAAGCTTCGGTGAATGTTTGTGGTTCTTCACTTTTGATCGAAGAAGCTGTGGATCTTTTCCCCTGCGGTGCAGGTGCGTGCTACGATGCTATGAACAACATGGTCTGGACCTGCTCAAATGATTATATCGATCAGTGGTGCAATCCGGGGAACCAAGCCTTTCATTACGTCTGCCAGAGGCTAGGAGTCAGCCATATAATTACAGAGCCAAAAGGTGAGGGGGAAATGGGCAGTCCAGGCCCTGAGCCAAGAAGGCCTGAGTGCGGTGTGAGAGTGTTATCTGCGCTGTTAACTGGTGTGCTCCCTGGGGCATTTGGTGGGCCGCTGTGAGATACAGGAAGCTGGACTAGATGGGCCTATGGCCTGATCCAGTGGGGCTGTTCTTATGTTCTTAAACTACAATTCCCAGAATGCCTTGCAGGTCTTGTTGTCTGGTGTGCTCCCTGGGGCATTTGGTGGGCCGCTGTGAGATACAGGAAGCTGGACTAGATGGGCCTATGGCCTGATCCAGTGGGGCTGTTCTTATGTTCTTAAACTACAATTCCCAGAATGCCTTGCAGGTCTTGTTGTCTGGTGTGCTCCCTGGGGCATTTGGTGGGCCGCTGTGAGATACAGGAAGCTGGACTAGATGGGCCTGTGGCCTGATCCAGTGGGGCTGTTCTTATGAGAGAGGCGGGATAGATTAGAGGGAGTCCCCGAAACTGTGCTGCACCTTGCTGGGAAATCAGCAAGGCAGAACTGCATCTTTTTCACATGGGGGGGGGAATAGAGAGCAAAGCTCCTTTTGATCAGGATGCAGGAAGATGACCATAGTGTTTAAAGTTCTGCTGCCTTCGAAGTCGAAGGCTTTGGGACTCAGGCAGTTCCTTTGAATTCTGTGCAACTGCACTCAAGGAAGGTGGCTGGACATTGCAGCAAGGGACACATAAATAATAATAATAATAATACAGGTATTTATATACCGCCTTTCTTGGTCTTTATTCAAGGCTATTTACATAGGCAGGCTGATTAAATCCCTGTAGGGATTTTTACAATTGAAAGAAGGTTCTATCTTTCAAGAACCACAACAGTCCAGATGTTTCACTCTGATCTGGTTTCACATCCTGGCCTCCATCCTCCCACGCTCAGAGCAGATGGAATAGCTCGGCTCAGCTTGTCAGCTGCTTCAAAGTCGCACAGTGCCGGTGGCCTCGAACTGGCGACCTTGTGAATGTTATCTTCAGGCAAATGGAGGCTCTACCCTCTAGACCAGACCTCCTGCCCATTAGACCATTAAACCGAATGCACTCAGCCACACTGAAATGCTTCAGCACTGGCAGTGCTGCCATAATGTCTATATTACTGTATCAGTAATAGCCTTTCTATCCTGCCCCCAAGGAATTCAGGGCAGTGCAGAAGGTTTGTGTTCTACCTTGCACCCCATTTTATTCTCACAGCCGTCTTGTGAGGTTGCCGCTGGCCCAAAGGGGACCCGGTGAGCTTTGTGGTTGAGGGGGCGTTTGAATCTGAATGGGCTTCCCTGCCCCTCGTACAGTCACTACACCAGTTTGCAGCAAGTTGCAATCATTAATGTTTTTGCCCACACACCAACCCTGTAAGGTGGTTCACTATTGGTTTTCTGTCTGTAAAAACTGAGGTTGGGAGACGGTGGTCTGGGTGATGCGAGGGTCTGCCTTGGCGTAATGCTGCTTCATAGGTTCATAGCCGTGACAATAACTTGAAACATGCCCTGTGCGTCTGTTTGAAACTCAACTTGTTTTGTGGGTTCCCCCCCCCTTTCTAGGAGATGCCATAACCACAAACGAGGTTATCAACCAATTACTGCACCATGTTGGTGCCATGTGTATCCATCAGCTCAATGTGCTGTCAGCCAGTAACAACCTTCCCATTTCAAACTTCTTGGGCAAGCAGCACCCGATCGAAGCCCATCATCTCAGCAGCATTTGTGACATCCTGGAAAAGGCCATGGTCAACGGAGATACCTGCATCATACACTGCAACCTGGTCGTCTTCCAGGTAGGGAGGGGTGCCTCTTAGTGAGCACAGTCCAAGCTTGGATGCGCTTAAAAAGCACTGTGGGACGCTCACCTTTGGGTCAGGGTTGCAAAGGTATGGTTGGCGACCTTCAGTCTCGAAAGACTATGGTATAAGCCTACAGCACCCGGTATTCCCAGGCGGTCTCCCATCCAAGTACTAACCAGGCCTGACCCTGCTTAGCTTCCGAGATCAGATGAAATCGCGCTTTCACGTAATCAGGTTTGACTTCGTTTTCCTTGGCATTCCTTTGCTTCTGTTACCTGCCTTGAGCCATTGGAACGAAGCCAGCTATAGACAGAAACATTTGCATGAATATAAATATGTAATTACATATACGAAAGAAAGGCAAACGCTGATTTATACCTGATATAATCCAGCAGTAGCATTTTTATTTTTTTATTTTTGCTTGTCCTTGCAGGTGGTTTTTAAATTTTTCTTCAGTCCCCAAACAGAGAAGAACCGTGACATTGTGAGGCGGTCTGGCCTCTTACTGTGGCAGCTGCTGATGGCACCAGCTGACCAGATCAGCTCGGAAATCCAGAAGGAGGTCTGTCTAGCAATCAGGTGCGTTGTCTTACCCCATTGTCATAAAGCGCAGGCTCCTGTAACCCTACAAAATATCACTGACAAACTGCCTTCCACAGCCCGAGTGCAGGCTTTCTGAGCTCAGTGATAGTAATGGGGGGCTTTTCTGTGTTGTACACTGGAGCTTGGCACTTTTGTCCCCTGGGCTGAACCCCCACCCCGTCCGAATCCCAATACATGCTAAGCCCCTGATGTAAATGGGAAATGAACCTTTCAAGAGCAACCTGTGCGCCCTTTTCTGTGACTTCCTGTGTTCTCAGAGAACTGTGTTCTCAGTTCTGGAATGATGAGATTCTTTTAGTTCAAAGCCTGTTATTTTAATTCAGTCCTGCTGATTATTTTGTGACATTTGTTCAGGTTAGGAAACCATTAACTGGTCGCTGCACCATGTGACCAGATCACCTTCTTTAGAAAGTAGCATTCAGAGCTGTTTTTTCCCTCTTCTTCTCCTCTTAAGCTCTGGTCTAAACATCCTGTATCCTGGAGAAGTGGAAATAAATAACTTGCTGAAGCTGGTCTTAACTGAAGGTAAGAAAATATTTACTGACTCTGGAACGAAAATTCATTGGAAACTTAACTATTTGCGCCTGGTCAGAAAATATGTTCTAAAGATAAAAAGAACTGTGTTGGATCAGAGGATCTCACGGGCCAGCAAGATGCCACCCCAGCAGCTGGGATTCAGGAGTTTCTCTCTGGACCTTGGGGCTGTCTTTAGCCATCACCACAAGGATCCGTTGTCAGAGCTCTGGTCCGCTATGAATCTGTCTCATCCAGGGGTGTCAAACTCATTTCATACAAAGGACCAAAGTTAGCATTCATGCTGTCTGCTGAGGGCTGCAAGTGTCATCTTTAAGCAGGAAGTGAGATCACTAAGCAGATGATGGCCAGAAATAAGTACTTTGTTCTCACATAGAAACTCATTAGCTGCAAATGACAGAAGAGAAAATGTGCAAATCGGGTTCACGTTTTTGAGAGATGAGAGAGCCCAATTATCGCACTGGGAGAGCCCAGCTATAATGGGGGCTGGATTAATTGCTTCTGGGGGCTGCATTTCACCCACGGGCCTTATGTTGGACACCACTGATCCAAATCTATTGTCCATCTCGTCCCATCAGATTCCTTCCGTTCATTCTGCCCATGCATGCGCCTTGCCCGTTAATAAGAAAGCTTTTCAGTTGGACTTGGTTTGTGGCCGAGTCCAGCATCTACACACAGCAAGTTTCCCCTGTGAATTGTTCCATTGCAGGAGATCGAAACAGTGGGCTTGCCCAGCTCCGAGATGTGATCATGACAAGCCTGGCTGAACAGCTTCAGAACAACCGATTTGGCAGTGAAGATGATGAGCATTACAGGTAAACAGCACAGGGCTCTGTTCTGCTCTGCTTGCCACTGTCTGAGACTAGATTGGTGGGTATGTGAGGCAAGGCCTTCTCAGGGGTGACACCTGGGCTTCAAAATACCCTCCCTTGGGGAGGCCCACTCAGCCCCTTCCCATTTAAATGTTAGAAGAATTATCAAGCCCACCTCATTTTTCTGGGCTTCTTCTGCTGACTGATCTCTCCCTTGATCAGCCTTGCTTGTTATTTTTTGTCTTGCTCTTTATTTTATCTGGATATGCTCTCCGTCTATTGCGTGGTGCGTTTTTGCAAGCCACTTTGGGGGCCTTCAGAATGAAAAGCGTCACAGAAATGTACCACTTAGCACACTGTTTGTGTTTCATTCTGTGCCCTCACCGTTTCGCTCTGTCTTTCCTGCTTTTTAAAGATTAAACGATGAACTTTTGCACTACATTCTCAAGATTGTTGTCCGGGAATCTTGTATCTTAATCACCAAGTGCCAAACTGTGTCCAGAGATGAATTTCAAAGGCTCCTCTCAACTGTGCCTGTGAGTAGCACCTTCTAGCTTGCTCTGCTCAGAAGATCTCTCCTTTTGCAGCCGTGGCAGAACAGTGGTATAGTCTCTGCAGGGTTTGAGGGTGGGCTTTGTTTTGTGTTTGGGTTGCAAAAGGGAAGCACGCCAAACATTACAGGGAAGACTGCCAACTTCTAAGGGGAAATCTTCCCTATGGTCTGTGTCAGCACATCAGACCCTCTACTGCTGCCACCCCTCCTCCTCCTCTCTCTCCGGTTTCAAGAAAGGGGGGAACAGAGTGGAAGAGAAAGTGTGGACTCTCGGACCCTCTAGCCCACCCCGGTTTTGTTCTCTCTGCGGTTCCTGGTTTGTTTTTGAACCCAGAGAGTGGTAAGAAGACAAGGGGCGGGGGGCGAGTGGATGGAGCTGAGATTTTACAGGGAACTGAATTCTGCACCCAGTACGAGAGTCTGGCTGCTTGGGATCCCACAGAATCGCAGCCTGACTTTCAAAGGAAAGAAGGCCATGTACAAATCGATGGTAAGGCCACACCTGGAGTATTGTGTCCAGTTCTGGTCGCCGCATCTCTAAAAAGACATAGTGGAAATGGAAAAGGTGCAAAAGAGAGCGACTAAGATGATTACGGGGCCGGGGCACCTTCCTTATGAGGAAAGGCTACGGCGTTAGGGCCTCTTCAGCCTAGAAAAGAGGCGCCTGAGGGGGGACATGATTGAAACATACAAAATTATGCAGGGGATGGACAGAGTGGATAGAGAGATGCTCTTTACACTCTCACATAACACCAGAACCAGGGGACATCCACTCAAACTGAGTGTTGGGAGAGTGTCTCTGTTCTGACAAGAGAAAATATTTCTTTACTCAGCGTGTGGTTGGTCTGTGGAACTCCTTGCCACAGGATGTGGTGACGGCATCTGGCCTGGATGCCTTTAAAAGGGGATTGGACAAGTTTCTGGAGGAAAAATTCATTACGGGGTACAAGCCATGATGTGTATGCTCAACCTCCTGATTTTAGAAATGGGCTATGTCAGAATGCCAGATGCAAGGGAGGGCACCAGGATGAGGTCTCTTGTTATCTGGTGTGCTCCCTGGGGCATTTGGTGGGCAGCTGTGAGATACAGGAAGCTGGACTAGATGGGCCTATGGCCTGATCCAGTGGGGCTGTTCTTATGTTCTTATGAGGTCGCAGCCCTGCTCCACTTGCGTCCTTCCCAGAATTTAGCAGAATTCCAGTCTTGCTTTAAGAGTCAACGTGGGTGTCTGTTTCCCGCCACCATGTTAACCTGGCAAAATCCAGCAATTTGCAGCTCAGTCTCACGATTCTGAGCCTGACGTGATTTTCCGCCGTGTTCCCACAAAGCTGTGACATTCTAGCAGGAGAACAATTTAGCGTGTCACCTCCCCTGTTTGTTCCCTGCCTTCGTGTTTCAAAAATAGCACACGGGCTCCTCTGTGCGGATGTTTCTGATTGGAAGTGTTGCTGTCAGTAATGCCAACGGTGCTCCTTTGTGTTGAAGGCCGCCTCCCCCTGCCTGCGGTACCTGATGGCCGTTCAGAACCACCTTCTGAGTAATACTATTTTGATTAAGCCTGACGAAAACGATGACAGTGACAGCTCCTTGCAGGGAGAGACATTGAAGGTACAGGTAAACACCGACATTAAATTCCAGTCCCTCTTTCGACTGCCATTGCTCCCTCTCCTGCTCCTTGTATCTCTGCAGCTCAGCTGACGGGTATAACCTCTCTGTGATGTCTCCTCATCGCTTCTCGTTGTCTCGGCATAACTTCATGATTGAAAGACTAAATCTCCCCCCCCCCCCGCTTCAGCTAGCATTCTCAAGGATGGCTTTTTGCACCAGTTGGGAGTTTGCAGTTGAAACCACACATGCCTTGATCTGGGACTCCCTGGTGCCCTGCCATGCATGAGGGGTCGCTCAGAAAGGCGCGGGGGACCAGTGTTGTCATCCTCACTCCTCAAGTTCTAGCCTGCATGTGACTGTTCCCCTGGAGCGACTCTCTTTTGGGCAGACTAACTGGTGCGCCAGACTGAATGATCATCGTTCAGTAGCCCTGTATAGTGGGTGCTCCAGAGGCACTTTGGCAGTTGGCTGGTCCACTGCACGCTCCTTGTGGCTGAGCTCCTTGGATATGAGCAGGACTAGATGTGATCATGTTCCGTTCCTTTCAGTAGGGCCCTCGAGAGGTTCATGTCTGGTTTCACCCTTTGTTGTCAACGAAATCTGTCTCCCTGTTGCTTCTCATTTGGTGTGTTCTTGTCCCCGTCCAACATGGCCACTCAGACAAGTCTGTGAATGTATGACATAAATGCTAAATGTGTCCGTGCCGCCTCGCATCCTACAAACACGTTTTTTGTTCTTTCCAGTTTTCTCTCTGCAGTTCTCATCCTATCTCCCTTCTAGGAGTGTCTGGCCAGCAGGCAGGGCTGGATTAACCATTCTGATAAGTACTGCACAGAGCTGGGGCCCAGCCCAGTTAAAGTCCCTTCTGCGCTTCTGATTAATTTGCAGTTCCTCCCAAGTGCAATGTGTCTTATCTTGCTCCTTCCACTTTAAAGGCCTCTGAAGCTAGGAAGACACTGGCTGTTCTCACATTGTAAGATGAGGAAGCCACGACCCTATTCCCAGGAGTAGATACACTCCTCTCTCCAGGATACAGAACAGAATGTCCTCTATCCTGCTGAAGGCTGGGGAGGACAGAATTTAGGGACTGTGCAAGTTTGTGTGTGTCTTGTTTCTGTGTCTGAGTGCTGTCGTCCCATTTTAAAAATACAGTCTGCATCAGTTGGTATTGAGTAGAGCTCTGAAGGGAAAAAAAGGATGCTGCATGTATATGTATGCAAGAATAAAAAGGGAAAGTGCCCACCCAATGATTTTTTTCTTGTATTAAACATAATTAGCATCTTAAAAAAATACTCTGCAGTCAGATCAATAAATTTAAAGGAGTTAAATCTGTTGATCACACTGACCAATCAGCAAAAAGCAATGCTTAATGCCTACCTTTGTATGCGAAGGCAGACAGAAGAGAAGCTGGGTGTCGTGAGACAAGAGGTCCCCTCAAAATGGCCCATTAGGACTTCTGTAGCCCTAGTCATTCCTTGCCAGCAAGGACCCTTCCTACTAGGACTGGACTTCGTCTCCCTCCTTAGACTTCTCCTCCATCTTCATGTTCCTCCTTCTTTGGGACTTAACTTAAAATCTCATGCTGGACACAGGCGGCAGGATTTTTTTTTTTTTCCAGAGAGTCAGGTGGAGTGATGGTGCAACTTGGGGCAGGGATCTTCCAATCACCTGCTACCTGATTCCTTCGGCTAGCAGTGCCAGAAATTGAATCTGAGACCTTCTGCATGCAAAGCAAGAGCTGTTCCACAGAGCTGTGCCCCTCTCCTTTCATCCTGCAGTTGTCTCTGGTCGCAGAGGCTTGTTTTTTCAGTCTTTTGAGGAATAGCAAAAAGACCCACAAAACCCGTGAACAGAAATGGTGATCACGGGATAAACGTGTCCTTGGACAAAGACCACCTTCCACTCTCTGGAAAAAAAAAAAGCTGTTGTGTGTCTCCAGCCGCAGCCTTGGAGAGATCTGCTGGTGCCAGGCTACATTGTCGTAATCATCACACTCACTTTGGAAGCCCATGGTTGTGCTGTTCATTCTGTTTTTAAAAGGGTACTTCCTTCACCATGTCAACTATTATTCTCTTGACCTGTTTGTGCTTAGGAGCTGAAGGCCAGTATCTTGGCTCTGGCTACTCAAATCCTAACAGGGTGTGACGAAGTTCTAGAAATGCTGCAGCAAGTCACCACAGCTCTTATAAACAGCGATATTCCGGAGAGAGAGCACAGGTAAGGTCCCTGTTGTCCTCCCAACAGCAGATCAAAGGACAGGCATTTGATCTTAAGCAGTGCGGCCATTTTGTCATACTGCCATTTTCATTGTCAAAGTCAGGACACCTGGGGAGCCCTTGCATCACCTCACTTTATCCTTGTGCCAGGTGGAGGCTAGTAGTTGGTTGGCAGGAGCAGGCCTCTTGAGAGAGTCCAAGCCTGGCTGAACCAGGGTCCTGGAAGCAAAAGCTGGCAGGGTGTGAGAACAAGTCGTGGTCCAACAGGCAGAAAGATCAGCAGCACACTCAGCAGGCGTCATCTTTAGGAGAGTGGTACAGGCCTAAAGAGCCCACACATCCACCAAGGTCATTGGGAGAGGCACTCTTACATATCCTGCAACGATCCAAGGCAGAGTCGGTGGGCCTTGAAAGGGCCTTCTCATGTTTGCACCTGCCTTTTGAAGCTTCCTGATGCAGGACACCTGCCTAGACCCCTCTCTGGTGACACCTCACTGCCTCTCAGAAATGTTTTTTTGTTCATGGAGTGATTCTCCAGATGTCAGGTGGGGTCTTGTCCCATCACCTGCTATCTGTTCCATTTAACTGGAGGTGCTGGAGATCGAGGCTTTTGTCTGCTTCCCAGTCTGTGGCCTCTCATCCGTTCGCCAAATGCTTTAGTTTGGTGGTGGGAGTGACCTGCCACTTGCTTGTTTAACTTTGCTCTTTGCGGTGGTGACGTTTTGCTTGTTAGCTACCTTGGGCGGTCCAGTTTTGAGCTAGGAAGTGGGATAAAAAGATTGTTAAATAATGCAGAATAAATGAACGGTGGTCAGAGGGAGCAGTTTGATAGCAGGAGCGACTGGGACTGTGGCAGCCCTAGGTCCTGAATAAATGACTGGAAGTCAGAAGATATCAGAGTCTGGAGGCCGGCGCAGAAGGGAGCTTGTTGCACTGACAGAGGAAGGAAGCAGGAAGTATAGATAATGTCAAAGGTAAAGAAGGGTAGCCAAGAGCTGGCGAGCAAGGGCTGCAGGGGGAACTAAATCTAGGAGGCTTCTCATTGCAGGTTGAAAGGTCTGGAGCAGGTGACCAAAGCCACCATGCTGGGCCATTTGCTTCCAGTGCTGCTGACCTCCCTGATGCATCCCAACCTCCAGACGCTGACTATGGCTGATGCGCTGATGCCCCAGCTGGTCCAGCTGGTCCTCTATACCAGCCAGGTATGTACTTTCTCTTCCTGCTGCAGCTTTTAAGCCTCTGACTGGCTGGGAGTTCCTCCCCCCCCCCTTGAGAAAATCCTCACAGTTGAAGCTGTAATGCAGAATATCAACAATGGACGTCATGCCCTGTCTCAAGCTTTTGAATAGTGCTGATGCCCATGGGGCACATTGCAAGGGTGGGTGTGCCTTGCGCAACGCTGGGTTGGGATCGCGTCTCCTCTTGCGACGGGCAGCATGTATTCATTATCAGCCCTGCGGAATACCAGTAGTATCACTGACGCACTGAGCATCCTCGCACCCTTCTCAAGCACATGATGGAATCAAGTGGTCGTAAAGACCAATACATGGACGTGGCATGACCTCTCCAGTTATTTCCCTCCAGAAGCAAGAGGCAGCATAAATGACTACTCGACTTCACTAACAGCCAACCACCCTTGTGTTTTGTTATAGACGGCCTTGTTGCTGAAAATTCAGTCTCCGGTGTTCTCCGAAGTGGGCTGTTCTCCTGGAGGTTCATCAGAGCAGAGGGGCAAGCTGTTCCCTGAAGAGAGGTGATTGGTGTACCCTCATCAAACTGCCCTTAGACACCCAGCTCAGTCATATATGGAGAGCACTCTCTAATTTACTGGCGGTGTTGCTCCTAGAATGTCTCTTACTGGAGAGTGATTTATTGGAGAATGATTCAGAGGCAAGGAACTGTACGGAGTCGGTGCTGAGATTGCTGTGTAAAATTATTGCGCAGGCTGATGAAGAAGCCTTCCTGTAAAGGGCTGAAAGAAACCACAAGGCATACTTGTCTTGCCCCCTGCCTCCCTCACCACCTTACAGAAAATGGGCAAACGTTGATGCTGAGACTGCAGTTGGGTTGGGTTCCTGGGAAACCTAGTGGATCCCGAATTAGAGGACACGGAGTCATGGAGCCTATGGGGACCCATAGTGGGGAAAAGGTTCCAGGGGGGGTTAGGTCCCAAGTGGGGTTAGGTTCCAGGGGACCCTAGAGGGGAAATCCATGTCCTTCCTTGAATTCGTTGCTTTAATTCCTTGTGCTGTAGCAAATTGACATTCTCTCTGCTGAACTGCTGCCTAGTGTTCTGTTAGACTTTAATTTGTTTTGAGGCTTTGAAGGTTCACCAGAGATTTGGCCATCTGGGGAAATTTTAGCACAGCTTCGTCTGGTGCCCCCCCCTCGCCTTGAAACACAAGCTTACTGAGAAGGGCGGGAGAAAGCTGGAAGGATAGGAGTACAGTCTCTGCCGTCGGGGAGGGGAGGGGGGCTCTGCTTCCACTTAGAGCGGGTGTGGGAGGGCAGTCTTGCTCGCACTGCTTCACACCCCCCCCACACACACACACTTTTGTTACTCGCTGACCTCACAACCTGGTACAAACCAAGAGCAACAAGTGAATACGAAGTGGCTGATTATTTTACCCTGCCCCTGGCTACCAAAAGCCAGTCTGAATAAAAATGCTTTAAGCTGCTTCTGAATGATATGCAGGGCTTAGGCTCTGGTGAGTCTCCAAGGCTAGAGAATTCCAAAACTGAGGGGTAGCCACCAAAAGTACCTTTCTGTACTCTTAGTGCACTTAAGAGAGCATTTCTGATTTGATCTTAAATAATGTGACGGGACAAAAGGTTGCAAGAGCTCCTTGGATAGGCTGGACCCAGGCTGCTGGTGGCTTGGGAGTCAGAGACAGTCACCTTGCACTGGCTATTCCAGGCATCCCGCTAAGTGACTCCTTCCCTAACGTTTCGTTTGAATTTTTTCCCCTGCACCAGAATGCTAGAAGAGAAGGAAGAGCCGGGGTTCCTCACCGGCTTGAAAATCCCAGCTCCCTGGGCTGCTGGAAAAACTGTAGAGACCGTTCACCCTGTCAGGGACAACTATAAATTTAAGGAGACGGTGCATATTCCAGGAGCCCGTTGCTTGTACCTGAGGTTTGACAGTCGATGTTCCTCGCAGTATGATTATGATAAGGTAAGCAGGGGTCGTGATGGGGACCTTGGTGGGGGCAGTGCTCACCAGAAGGATTGTCCCACTGAAGCAGAGGGGGTTCTGGCATGGCTCCTGCTGGTGTTAGTAAAGAGAGATTGTACAGGAACATCTTCAGTGGATTGTGCCCCTCAGGACTTTCGCTTGTGAATTTGACACCATGTTCATGAAAGATGTGCTGGCCCATTGCCTGTAGAAGGGGGAGGCTCTGTCTGACACCCAAGTGAGCATGCAAAGGGGAGAGAGGAGCAAGATCCTCTGCGTCTGGCCCTCTGTGCAGGGCAGCTTGAGGCAGTGTTTTCTTGGTCTGGCTCACTTCTGCCAGCACTGCTAGGCTTGGGAAAAGCTACTTAGAAGAACTCGGGGTGGGTTAAGGTGCAGGTGTGTGGGCAGGGTCTGGTCTAGAGGGTAGAGCCTCTATTTGCCTGAAGATAACATCCACAAGGTCGCCAGTTCGAGGCCACCGGCACCGTGCGACCTTGAAGCAGCTGGCAAGCTGAAGCCGAGCTATTCCATCTGCTCTGAGCGTGGGAGGATGGAGGCCAGAATGTGAGACCAGATCAGAGAGAAACACCTGAATGTTGTGGTTCTTGAAAGAAAGAACCTTCTTTCATTTGTAAAAATCCCTACAGGGGTTTAAATAAGCCTGCTTATGTAAACCGCCTTGAATAAAGTCTTGAATAAAGACCAAGAAAGGCGGTATATAAATACCTGTATTATTATTATTATTAAAAGTTACTTGAAAGATTGAAGCGTCCATAAACTTGCAGGTTGTCTTTGTCTTTATGTCCTCTAATGGTATATTTCATGGCTTTGAAGCTGGTGATCTACGCAGGCCCCAACACAAACAGTCGGAAGGTGGCTGAATACGGGGGCAACACCCTTGGGTACGGCAGCCGTAGCGTCTTGGGAACTGGCTGGCCCAAAGACTTAGTAAAGGTATGGAATTACTGTGTCTGATTTCATCTTGTGTTTTCTTCTCTCCCCCACCACTTTTCACTCAGCGTGGCAGGGGAGTGGGAGGAAGAGATGAGTTTTTATCCCCCTCTGATGGCGTGGATGCAGGCAACAGGACCAGCCCATGCATAAGCCCTCTGGCAACAGATGGGGGGGGGGGAATCTACTTCTGTCTGCCCACTTACTTCCACTGCTTTTCCTCCCACTCCTTGGATTGGAAATGCAGAGAAGAGTGATGGGCTAGTGTCGCAAACTTAGGGGGTTTAGGGGTGCTCAGAGTTTTTGGTTCTTGAACCCTAAAGCCCTCAAGGCTCCCCTGTTCAGTAGTACTGCTACCACCCTGTATGTGCCAGTGCCTCAGTCCAGGGACACTGAGACTCTCTAGGCTTAACTCTATCCCTTGCAGGCACGGAGCTCTTTCTCCAACTAAAGCTTCAGTCCTCAAGTTACTAGACCTCAATGAGCACTTGGTAACTTGCTGAACGGCTAGGCAGGATTCTGAACCTTTGTCCCCAACAGAAAATGAAACAGCTTGGTAAAAGAGATTTTAGTTTATTAAGTACATCAGGTTACATAAGGCAGCAAATGCTAGAGGCATAAACATCTAGGAAACATATCAGCAATAAAATAACAAAGCTAGCTGGCTATCTCTATCAATCCCTCTCTCTCACCTGGGTCAGTTACTCTTGTAGATCTCTTAGCTCCAGGCTACCTGTGAGGCCAGGTGCCCATGGTGGACAAGGGAGCTTGCAGCGTGCAGGAAGTTGCACCCTGCCCAAGAAGAGCTGGACACACCCCTTGGGGCACTCATTAGTATGCTTCTTATGCTAATAGTGCTGAGGTGACTTCAAACTTATTTAGACTGTCCAATCAGAAACTTTTGAGGACAGAACCTTCTTAAAGTTGGCCTGGTTGCTAACCCTTCATAGTTCTTTCCCCCTCCCAACTGGAGATCCATAGCTGCACTCCATCCACGGTTGATCAGGTGCCCCTCAGTCTACTGAGGTGTTAAACATTCCAAGGGGTTGTAATTCTTGTTGTCTGTCCTTTCCGGCCAGCAAAGGAGAGACAGCAATCTTTGTGTTTGTCTCCTCACATTCTTGTCGCTAGGAACTGCGAGCCACTTCTCCGTTACTGACTTAGTTTGGTTCAGGCTCCACATGCTAACCTAGGCCTAACATGAACATATTCATGACAGCTAGAGCAGTGATTTTCAACCTTTTTCATCTCACGGCACACTGACAAGGCACTAAAACGGTCAAGGCACACCACCAGGTTTTTGACAACTGACAAGGCACACCATGCTGCCGCTGGGGGCTCACATCTCCCATTGGCCCTATTAATAAATTACCTTCCCCCAAATTCCTGTGGCACACCTGAGGACCACTCACGTCACACCAGTGTGCCACGGCACAGTGGTTGAAAATGGCTGGGCTAGAGTGTCCCCACTTTCCTCCACACTTCCACTTCTATTCCATCTCTTCTCCGTTTCAGGGAGTGGAAGGAGCAGAGGTAATAGGGAAGAGACACCTTTTGGCACACCGCCCCAGCTGCAGGGAGGTCTTGGGCAGCCCTGGAGGGTGGAGAGAAGGGGTCAAAACAAGGAGAGGCTGCAGGGCTTGAGTGAGTGCACCCCACATCTGATGACTTTTTAAATGGATTTTTTCCCCCACTTTGCCTTTCCAACATGCCAGGTGGAAGGGGACACTGTGACCTTCTCCTTTGAAATGAGGAGTGGCCGAGAACACAACACTCCAGACAAAGCCATGTGGGGCTTTGCTTGCACAGTTCGAGCACAGGTAAGCTTGTGCGAGGTTTGTGTTCTGTGTGGCTCGTTAACTGTCAGTATACTGGATTTTTTTTTGTAGTGGGGGGGGGGAAGGAATTGAATAAGGGGTGTTGTATTTACCTAATAGTATCACCCAGCAGCTTATAGGTGAAGCTGAATAGACTATTGAACTTTGGCTGCTCATCCAGAACCCCACACAGGTGTGGGAGTCCAAATGGGAATATCTGCAACAACTTGGCAGGACTCTGAACCCAAGCCTGCCGTACGAGGATTTGACTCTCATGTGTGGCATTTTTCCCCCTCCCTGTTGAAGGAATCCTCGGAGGACGTATCCGGAGGCTTGCCTTTTTTGGTAGACCTTGCTCTGGGCTTGTCTGTGCTGGCTTGCTCCATGCTGAGGATCCTGTACAATGGGCCGGAGATAACCAAAGAGGAAGAAGCATGCCAAGAACTTCTGAGGTCCAAGCTTTTGCAGAGGTGAGTGGCAGAAATACGTCAGTCTGAAAGGGAAACCTGTTTCTTGATTCCCAAAGTCAGACCCTCTGATGTGTGCACCTAACCGAGGACCAAGCTGCATGCAATGAAGAAGGGCTGTGATTAGCTGTCCCATCATCTTTTACTTGGATATCAAGCACTCCTGGGGGTTCCATGGCTAGAGAAATGGGGAGTAGACCAGAGAGAGAGAATGCCTTTTGCTTGCGATGCTTGCCGGCACCCTTGCAGTGATCTTCTTGGCTCCAGGAAAAGGCCCTTTTAATTTTCAACTACCAATTGTAATTGCCACTGTTTCTGTTGACTGTCGATGCTTATTTTATTTGGTAGATTTTTGAGAGATGGTATAGAAATCTCCCCGTCAATTAAACCTTTCCCTTATATAACTTGCCTGATCGAAATCCTGCTCGCAAGTGCACACAGCTGTCGTTAACCAGGCTGCTGGAAGAAAGACGGTTATAAGTATCTGTCTCCCCCCCCCCCACAATCAATAGCAGGCTGGAGGGGGGAAGATTCAATACCCTTCTGGAGTTTGGCTGCAATCCAAGTCCTGCGTCTGCCCTCTTTAGTGCTTTTGATCAAAGAAAGAGGCAGCAGGGGGAATGGATCAAGGGCCTTCCCACATGGCATCTCGTTTGGCCCTCAGTTCCAGCCACCTGCAACGGGGTGGTGTTTCTGAAGCTGCATTTCTGAAATCGGACAGACAGACAAATTGCAAATGAACGGGACTCGGAGCAGAGAAGGCGGGCAGTCCACGGGGGCCGAAGCGCCAGCTGGCTTTTGTAGAACGGCTTCCTTTCCATTCTCACTTAAAGGTCTTTGTGGCTGTGTTTCTTTCGGAGCAGTAGAATTGCTCTGGAGGCCTTTGATGTCAGGGTGGAGAGATGGAAAAGGAGAACTGGATTGGAAAGAAGCGAAAGACTTTTTTTCTGCTCTGGTTTCATTTCTCCAGGTGCCAGTGGCAAGTGGAAGCCAATGGCGTTATCTCTCCGGCCCTCACGCCCAGCCCGTCCCCACTGCCTCTCACCATAGATGAGGATCGTGAGTTCACGTACCCGTCGGATGTCCTCGTGCCCCCTGTTGGGCACTATTTTGACCTGCCACGGATCAGGCTCCCTCCCGGGATCATGATAAAACTCAGGGAAATATCCGGGCGCGCTCGGCCTCAGTTTAGACCCAGCATCCGGTATGTAATGGTCATTTTCTGCCTCCTCCCCATTCCACTTTTTTTTCTCTCTGGGCAGCTTTGTTTCTTAAGTTGCTGTTTGATCAAGTGCTTTGATTTCCTGGTCCTATGTACAGTTTTCCCCTCTTAACCTCCCTCTCAAAGTCTTTCTTGCCCTCAATCCATTTAAATTTGGTGCCATTGAAACGAAATGCACCTTTTTGCAATCATTTTGTGGCTTTCACCTTCAACAGGGAGGTGATCCAGCCGGATATCATGGAGGAAATGGTGGTTTCGTGCGTGATCAAGCACTTGAATCTGGTCGATGCGCTCCAGTCCCTGATAAACTTTCAGTACCAGGAGGAGCATGCGGAGGAATATGACTTGCTTTGTAAAATTATGGGAGAGACTTTTAAAAAGCTGAATGCCATGGAAAGGCAGTTGCAGGTAAGAATGCTCTGGAAGACCTGTTTCCTGCACAGAGGGAGAGGATGGCGGTGTTTTCAGAATGAAAATCTGTGTCTCCTAGAAGGACCAACTGTTACCCTGCACATGCCCAGTCTTCTCTAATCTTGGAAGCTAAGCAGGGTCAGGCCTGGTTAGTACTTGGATGGGAGTCCGCCTGGGAATACCGGGTGCTGTAGGCTTCTACCATAGTCTTTCCAGACTGAAGGTTGCCAACCATCTCCCTATACTGAACACTATCTCCCGATCTTGTCTGATCTCGGAAGCTAAGCAGGGTCAGGCGTGGTTAGTACTTGGATGGGAGACCGCCTGGGAATACTGGGTGCTGTAGGCTTATACCATAGTCTTTCCAGACTGAAGGTTGCCAACTAGAAGGACCGCAGTGTGCCAACTGCCCTCGTAGTTTACACTTAGCTGAAATGCATTTGACGCACCTCTTGTCTTTTGGCCAGAGTGTCGCCGAGCTTGAACAGAAATGGCAAAGTGAAGTGGAAGATGCCATGCATGGGAAACTGGAGAACAATGTGCCCTTCTTCTATGACTACCACTTTAATGAGGTGAGCATCTCGCACTGGTATCAGTGAGACTAGGAGAAATTAGGTAACGCTTTTTCTGGATTGGCATATCCTTGCTCCACTCCTATAGGACTTGAGTTCTCAAACCTTTTAGTACCAGGGCCCCATAATCTGTTGGGTCCCACTAGAACTGATGTCATTAATGTGGAAGTGATGTCATGGCCGGATATGACATCATCGAGCAGGAAAATTTTTAACATCCCATACGGCAAAATTAAATTTGATTAACTAAATTTAAAAGTTTACAATAAGTATAAGTTTAAAGTATTTAATATAAAGAATAATCCTCCTAGCCCTCCCAAGCCGTTCTGATCTGTTTAAAAAAAAAATCCCAACATCCTAAAGGCTGCCATCTTATCCACACTTACCTGGAAATAGGCCCCATTGACTTTCATTGTTAAAAGCATGTACAGAGTAGCCTGTTAAAAGTATAGATCTGTCACATTTCCCCAAATGCAGTCACATACCGTAAGTCTAATCTACAGTATTTAAACTAAAATACGCATTGAAATGAATGGGGACCCAACTAAAATTGGCCCACGACCCACCTAGTGAGTCCTGACCCACAGTTTGAGAAACACTGCTTCAGAACGTTGTCCTCATTTATTGGTGCCGGTGGGTGAATCATGCACATTTTAAAACCGACTATCCCTGTGTTGGAAATTAGGTTGTAAACAATGATTGCTTCTGATTCCAGGAAATGTTGGTTTCTGAAAGTCTTAGTGTAAAACTGAGGCGCCTCTAAAGTGCATGACATCTTTCCCAGCATGCACGATGGTAATAAAATGGCACAGTTAGAACTGGATAATGCAAACGGGCCTGATTCTGGGGTGTGCAGCATTTTAGCATAATCAGAATCATTTATGAGACTGGAGGGGAGAGTAACCTGAGATTTTTTGTACAGAAGAGCAGCCCAGCCAGAAGTGAGACCAAATGTTGTCACTGATGCTGCTTTGATGTGTATTGTTCTTATTTCATGATGTTGTTATGCTGTTTGATACTGTGGTGAGTGACTTGAAAGCAAATGTATGTGGGGAAGAGCAGCATATAAATATGCAAATCAAATCCAAATCACTTGATTGTCACCCTGAGCAGAATATGCCTGGACCGCCTATTTCTATGTGTTTTCTCCCCTCTCTGTAGAGCAAAATGAAAGAACTGGAACTTCTGTGCTCAATGAAAGAAGTTTCTTTTGATGGGAGTGATCTCGAGAACATGGTTCTCTCACTGAGGTTAGTGCAGTCTTTGTGGTTTTGACAGAGATCTGCTGTCTGGGGTGGTGCTAAATCCGGGGTCTCCATGTATAGTTCTCCAGCTCCCTCATCTAGGGTCAGCTTCCTAACATCTGCTTCTTCTTCCATTTGAAGGACTGTTTCCCACCCCAAGGTGTATTTATGAAGATAGAGACCACTGAGCTAGATGGTCATCACAAGCTGTGGCCTGCTGTGTTCACAAAGAGCTGTCCAGGCTGGACACTTTCCATTCCCTGCTGCAGCTTCCTTTCTTCATGGCTGATCATAGAAACTCATTCCGGAGAGCCACGTCCTCTGCCTGTTCCCCCGGAAGACTCTGTGGCCCAATCTCCCGGGGGAAGCAACTGCCCGTTGTGAGTTTCTATGAGGACTGGCCACAAAGAAAGGAGACTGCAGTGTGGAAGGGAAAGCGCTGCGTCCAGATGGCTTTTTGTGAACACCGAATCCAGCCCACAGGCCGTGGTTTTGAGGCCCCTGATCTAGCTTAACTGGATTCCGCCTTCACTACTTTTAGGGAGAAGTTTTTCCAGGAAGTGAACTCCCTGCTTCAGAAGCCTTTGCACCCCATGGCCAAAACGAAAACTCTGGTCAAGAGCCTGATGAATCGAGCAGAGTTGCTGTTGCACGTCACCATCGCAGCCCAGTCCGGGCTCACCAGAAGTATCTCTGGCACGCCCGCAGAGACACCAGGTAACGACAGCTGCATCCGAAAGGACCGCTTGAAGGATTCTCGTTTCTTTGGGTAAAAGGCTCGCTTGTAGTGTTCCGTTTGCTGCAGCTCAGAAGCTGTTTAGAGCGCGGTTCTGTGCCTGTTCCCTCCACCCCGCTTTGCACATCTTCCCATCTGGAATGTCCACAGCCTTGGTAACAATCCCCCCTCCTCACTTTGATGGAAAGCAAATTATTCCTCATGAAACAGTGCCACAGGTATTGACACTGGTGGCCCCAAGCCTGCTGAGCAGGCGCCACCAGTCCCTCGCGTGTGTGTGTCAGGCATGAAAGATGTGTGACGGTGCCTCACAGGAAAGCGACCCATGCTGAGTGTGTCGGTGGGAACTCCCAGCGCATGGTCCCAGCCCACCTAGAATCCATGCTCCTTTCTCTTCTCCCGATTCTGCAGCCTGCAAGTCGGCTTCAGAAACGAAGGTGATATCCCACGCCGTCCGCCAGCCTGTTTTTCTGCGCAGTATGTCCGCACCATCCGACCTCGAAATGATTGCGAATGAAGATCTGGAGTTCACACGCTCGAGCCAGAGGTACACATCATTACACCAACAGTCTGCCTTGCCTGTTGGTGTAATCGGGGTGCTCAATCCAACAATATCTGTGTTTCCCCCAATAGGCGGCGCCACGTTGCAAGTCACAGAAGCAGCTCCTTCACTCTTCTCCAGTCCCTGACCATCGAGGACAGCCGAGATAAACCCACCTACAGTGTCTTGCTGGGGCAGCTGTTTGCCTTCATTGGGACCAATCCTGACCAAGCTGTAAGTCACGTCAGCAGGGCTTTTCTGATTGTGGCACCGACTCTGCAGGATGCCCTTGACAAGAAAGGCTGCCAGGTCTGCTGTTCCTTTCCCGCCATGATTGATCAGGCTTTACTTTGACCTAAAGATGGCTTCTGAATGTAAGACAGATTGTGACCCCAGGGTGCTCTTGTTTGCAAGCGGCATCCCGGCTAAGTGGAAATTTGAATCTCCCAGTTGACATGCCGTCCTTTCCACGTATGTGCAGGTTCTTGGTTTTGGAGGCAGGCTGCCTCTGATTGCCAGATGCAGGGGAGGGCACCAGGACGCAGGTTGTGTCTGTTGTCTTGTGTGCTCCCTGGGGCATTTGGTGGGCCGCTGTGAGATACGGCAAGCTGGACTAGATGGGCCTATGGCCTGATCCAGTGGGGCTGTTCTTATGTTCTTAACTACAATTCCCAGGAAGCCTTGCAGGTCTCTTGTTATCTGGTGTGCTCTCTGGGGCATTTGGTGGGCCACTGTGAGATACTGGAAGCTGTACTAGATGGGCCTATGCCTGATCCAGCAGGGCTGCTCTTATGTTCTCATTTGATCTATAACTCAGACCCAAAACTTTTAAGAGATGTAGTCTGAGCCACTTGGCTGCCCCGCCTCAGACAAGTTTGCCAGGCCTTAACCGTCTTGACGTTCCAGCGGGAGACTCGCGAAATTGACCAGCCGTCCTCTTGCAGGCATCCAGCAGCAGTTTCCTGCTAGCTGCTCAGACCAGGTGGCGCCGTGGAAACACCAGGAAACAAGCCCTGGTGCATATGAGGGAGCTCCTGACGGCGGCCGTCCGCGTCGGTGGCGTGACTCATCTCGTGGGGCCGGTGACGATGGTTCTTCAAGGAGGGCCCCGGTTAGTTCCCCGCTAAGCTTCTCCTTTGGTGCTCTTTGTGTGGAGCTGCTTAATGGAGCTGCTTAAATGCAGCTTAGCTGAAATGCACTGAGAAGGGCCAGGACATGGTACATGAGCTCTCTCTGTGTTGTTTGCACTTCGGCCAGTGGAGAAGCACATTTC
Organism: Tiliqua scincoides; assembly: GCF_035046505.1. Lineage (NCBI taxonomy): Eukaryota > Metazoa > Chordata > Lepidosauria > Squamata > Scincidae > Tiliqua > Tiliqua scincoides. The sequence goes on from NC_089834.1 coordinate 13,168,976, forward strand.
GGCTTTGGGTGGGAGAATGGTTCGTAGGGGCAGCTTGAACGGTGTTGATCGGGTTATTGTAACAGGGAAAATGGTCAGAAACCAAAATAGAGGGGAGGGAACTATTGAAAGCTCCAGTCTGAAGTGGGCACAGCCTCCCCTTGAGTCAGACGGGGGCTCGTACCCTGCCTTCCCCACTTGCAACCAGGGATCATGGAGGCATACGGTCCCCACAGGCAGTGGCTGAACTTGGCAGCTCCGTGCAGTCAAGGAGAGGCCCTGTGGGTTCCACCACCTGGAATCTGCAAGCATTTCTTGCACGTGCTCATGAAGTCTCAACACCAGCTGCTTGGAGGGAGCAGCGGGTGAGGGCTGTCGCCTTCGAGCCGGAAGCATCTGGTGGACCAGAGTCAGAAACCAGGTGCTTTGGTCTCCTCTGGCAGGACTCCACCGGCGTTCTTTGCGCATCCGCTCATGCTCGTGTCTCTCCCGTTCTTCAAGGAGCTCGAGGCAGCTGAGTTTTGGGGTAATAGCACTCAACTCTTCCACTTCCCACAGGATTGAAGAGCTCACGTGCGGTGGGATGGTGGAGCAAGTGCAAGAAGCCTTTGGGGAGACGATGACCTCCGTGGTGGCGCTCTGTGCTCGCTACCCCATTGCGTGCGCGAACAGCATTGGCCTCCTGTGCACGATACCTTACACCAGGTAGGCATCTCCAGCTGCGGAAGGACTCGCGAGCAGAGCAGTCAACGTGCCTCTGTCTGCTGACGTTGACATTTCCGCCGTCAGCATTTTCGGAAGATTTAGATGTGGGTGTTATTTGTCTCTGCACCGAGTGGCTTCCTGGTGCATGAAGACTGAACAGCTGAGTGGGTTTAGCGTGAAAAGACTGAAGCGCCCCTCTTGTTCTGTGCCCCCGGGCAGGAGTGAGGAGAAGTGCCTGGTTCGGAGCGGCCTGGTGCAGTTGATGGATCGCCTGTGCAGCTTGAGCAGTCAGACCGAGTCCAGCTCCAGCGAGAAGCAGACGAAGAAGCAGAAGGTGGCCACCATGGCGTGGGCTGCCTTCCAGGTGCTGGCCAACCGCTGCGTGGAGTGGGAGAAAGAAGAAGGTAGGGAGGGAGCCGCCTGGACCATCAGAGAGGAATCGGTGGACATCTTTGTTGAACAAAGATGAACTGAGCAGCCTTCTGTTCTTCAGTATTCTTGGCTCTCCACTGACTCATCAACCGCAATCCTTCTTATGTGCACTGTGCAGGTGGGTCGACGGAGGCTGTGCACTCGGGCCTGGCCCGTCAGGTCTCAAGCCTCCTCACCAACCATCTTGCCCGAGCCACAGAGTGCTGCGGCAACCAGGCGGCCGGAAACGACGCCCTGCAAGACGTCCTCAGCCTTCTGAACGATCTGTCGAGGTACGGCCCGATCTGCGGCCTCTGCGTCGAACGGGTTTTCTAAGTCACGTTGGCGGCAGAACTGAGAAAGAGCTGGAAGTTCTGTGACGATACGGCATCCACGTGCTTAGTCTGTCGCATCCCTTTTGCCTCTTAAAATACGAGCGTCGCGCTGTTGTCCGGTGAAACCTAAGCGTCGCCGTGTGATTTATCGTCCCCCAGGAGTCACATCGGCAAGGCGATTCTGAGCCAGCCGGCCTGCGTGTCCAAACTCCTCTCCCTGCTCTTGGACCAGCGCCCCTCGCCAAAACTCGTCCTCATCATCCTCCAGCTCTGCCGCGCTGCCCTTCCGCTCATGAGCGTGGAGGACTGTGGGAACGTCGAACTGCCCCCCTGGAGCTACTCCGTGCCCTCCCTGAACAGCGAGCAGGACGACCCCAGCGACCCCGCCTCCAAAATCGCCTCCCTGCTCTTAGCAAAGCTGGCTGACTATGTAGTACCAGGTAGCGACCTCTTGAACTTAGATGCTGGAGACGCATCCCCTTTGTCGTCCGAAAGTGCTGTGGGATGGTGGCCTTGGGCGGCCGAGGGCTGGAGCTGGCCTCCTTGGCGTCTAGCCATTGGAATGGGAGAGGCTAGAAACTGGGTTTGTAGTGTCGGTTTGCTCTCCAAGAGGGCCTGTAGTATATTTAAAGCTTATTTTCCTCCCTGCTTTACAGGCTGCCAGACAGTCCTCTCTCCAACAGCCTCTGAGCCCGACACCTCCTTGACGAAGTCCAACCCAAAAGGGTCACTGAAAGGTGACAAAGATCCGGGAGAGGAGAGCGAGGCAGTGGATGGTAAACTCTCCATCTTTATTCATAAGCGGGAAGACCAGTCATCTCATGAGGTCCTCCAGCCACTGCTCAGGTAATTCAGGCTGCCTGGAGTGCAGCGAAGAGATCTGTCTGGCTCAGCTACTCTCACACTCCGTTTGTCCTCCCCTTTGCAGTAGTTCAGAAGGTCGGCCGTTTCGACTGGGAACAGGAGCCAATATGGAGAAGGTGGTTAAGATGGATCGAGACATGACAAAAGTAAGGGGGAAATCGGTGAGCTTCTGTCTTGTCGCCAAACCCATAGGTTGGCAGGCTTGCAGGATCTTCCGATTGCTGGGGCCCCAAGGTCCGCCAGGCACTGGCAGATGCAAAATAGGGGGAGGCGGCAGCTTGGGCTGCAGCCGTACACTGGCCCGGCTGCAAGAATAAACCTGCGCCTTCGTGGCCGCAGATCAGGGGTTCAAAGACAAAGCGGTCAAACTGGCCAGCAGAGCTGTGTACAAGCCGGGTCAGTGAATGCTTGTACATCACAGCTGAGGAGTTGAGTCTGATTTTTTTTTTTCTTTCTGTGCACTTTTCCTTGCTGTGGGGAAGGGGGGGCCAGAAATTCTGGCTGAACAACAGCAGATCACCCAGGGATGCCAATCTAGCCCTGCTTACTCCTGGAATCATTCTGTATGCAGAGAACCAAAAGAATACATCTCATAATTTCTTGATGGCCACTGGCTTGCCGAACCAGTGCTTATGTAGGATTGTGGGGGGCGGGGGAGTGTCTTAGCATTACAAAATTATTGTCCGGCCAGCACATGCCCCAAGAACTGCAAAAGAGGTTTCTTTCTCAGAGTGGCTGCTGTGAGGTGATCACAGAGGAGGCCGCCGCGGCACTGCGGAAGGCCACCAAGTGGGCTCAGTCCGGGCTGATCGTGAGTGTGGGGCCACCAGTAGAAACCGTCAATCCCGAAAGCACCAGCGGCCTGTCGACTGGGGACAAAAAGAAGACGGCTCAAACCTCCATTTGTCGGGAACGGAATTCGGAGCTCGCCAGGTAGGACATCTCCGGCTTGTATTCAGACAGCCTGGAGGCTGTGCCGTTGGGAATTGGTTCACAGATTTAAGCGCGCACACACACACACACACACACACACACACAGAGGACTGGCTTTAGCTTTGCAGTGGACAAAGGCAACGAAAAGGGCAGTGGGCAGCTGGCCCAGATTCACGGCATGTGCCTCTCTTGACAGAACCGACCCTGTTCGGCCCTTCATCAGCGGCCACGTGGCAAACAGCATGGCGGCAGAGGTGATTGCTTTGCTTCACAGCCTGCTCATGGCCCCAGAATCCAATGCAGCTCAGATCTGGACAACCACAGCTGAGAAGGTAAGCTAGAGGAGGAGTCTGTGAGAGTTGTTCTGGTGAGGTATGGGAGGGCTGTGGCACTCTGTCAGTAAAGGGATGGGTTGGTGGGAGTCCTAGCGCCCAGGTGGCGGCGCTTAGTTAGTGCTTGCCAGTAATGGACAAGGAGGGAATGAGTTTGGCCCTTCTGTTTCAGGACCAAATCACACATTAACCGGATTATGTAGCAAGGCCTAGTGGGTTTGTTTGGGGTTTTTTAAAATAGTGCCCTGGATGGGGAGTTGTAACATGAAATGAAGCTGTGCGGGGAGGGAGCAGCTTTAGAACCTTCCCCCGCCCCCCGTTTGGGTCCCCACCCCCCCAGCCACGATTTAAAAAACAAAAAGGAGCACAGAAAACGGCCTCGTTACTGAGTCAGAACTTTGGTCCATCTAGTTCAGTCTGGTTGCGCTGGCTGGCAGGATCTCTCCAGGGCTTCAGGCAGAGAAGGGTCACGGCCTTGCGTGCTGCAGGCTGTTTTGCCACATCTGGATAGAATCAGTCCAGGCTCTCTGCACCTGACCAGCATCTACATTTTATTTTTTAAAAAATCTTTTCTTTTCAACGTCTGCAGGTTCTGTCTCGGGCTCTGATGTACATTCCCCAGCTAGGAAAATACGCGGAGAGCATCCTGGAGAATGGCAGCAGCAGCGGAAGGAAGCTGGCCAAGCTTCAAAGGATTGCTCGCCAGGCGGTCGCTGCCCTGTGCGCTCTCGGAGGCTTCAAAGAGACCATCAAAATTGGCTCTGAAGTGCAGGTGGCTGGCCATTACCGACCTTGTTTCTCACATCAAATCTGTGGCGGGCCTGATGAGTGCGGGCCGCTGTTGTAGTCACAATTGTTGACCGTCAGCAGCACGCTGCAGTCTGTTCCCAGCCCCTAAGGGGATGCCCCTAACAGCCCCTCCTGTTAGCCAGCCTTGGGGCTTGCAAGGCTGCGGAAGGCAAAAGGAGACCCTTTTGTTCCCTCCTCCCTTCCTGAAACCATCTTCCGCCATGCCCTAGGGCGCTGAAGTGCTTACCTGCTTGATACCTTAAATGTTTTGGGGCCAGTGTGTGTCTAAAGGACTTCCTCTGCATGAATCTGCCCATCTGATAAGGCATTTAGGGAGGTGGAATTGTGGGTCCACCACCATCAGAGGTTCAGTGGGCCGTAATCCTTGTAACAGTTTTCTCCCTGGCAGCCCTGCCCTGCCCTGCGAGGTGAGGCTGGCACCTTCCTTGCCAGCTTCCTGTTGGCTTTTATGATTCAACAGGCCTTTCCTGGCTTACTCTGTTCTGGTTACTAAATTCCTTTTTAATGAATTATAATCCTGGAGAAATCTGAGTTTCATTCAAAAATATAATCTCTCTCTTTCTCTCTCTCTCTCTTTCAGGTTTTGGGTAGGGGAGTAGCAGGAAGCATTGGTATTGTGGCATCTATTAATGAGCAGGAAGGTATAGCCACGGTGAAATTCCCACCTATCAGTATAGACTGTAGAAAGACTTCCCAAGCGTCAGACATTTTAACTATTCCGTTATCTAGGCTCTGTGTTCCAAGATCAGAGGTAAGGTCATCTTAAAATCCAGCGTTGGGTATAATAGCTCATTGTGATGATAAAAGCTGTTGTTTTTAAGTTACAAACGTCTTGTTGGAGGGGCCTGTTTGGTTTTTGTTATGGGCCGACGTGGGGAAATTTTGAGCGTGGATGAAGGCAGTTCGAAAGGACGTGGTTGGAGGGTATCCTTCAGGGGTGCTGCTGCGTTTTTCGTATCGATCGGTTGCAGCTTTTAAGTCGGCGTTTGTGTGTGTTGTGCTTATGTAAAATGAGAGTGTATAGCTCCAGGTAATTCCCTCGTTTCCTAGAAACTAACGACTTGAATTTAACTTTTTATCGTGCCCCCTTCACCACCATCAGGCATTGCCTCTCCATAAACTGTCCATTACTGAGAAGGTAGTACAGGCAGTCCAGTCCATGTTGCTTCCTCGGGAGGGGAGTCTCTCTATTCACACCTCACTTCCTGCAACAGGAGATGGCTCAACTCCAGTAATGGCAGTGGTCCGACTCCTTGCTGAAATCAGAACCAGGTGAGTGGCTTCGTTCCGACGGTGCTTGAGCCATAGGTGGGAGGTGGGCCCTTTGGGCTGGGTGGCTGGGTGGGTAGCAGCATCTCAAGGCGGCAGTTGGCTCAGGGCAAAGACAGGTGTATGATACGTAGGGCACAGTCCTAACCAGGTCTTCTCAGAAGTAAGTCCTATTTTGTCCTTAGGAAAGCGTGGTTAGGATTGCAGCCGTAATGAAACACGTGAAAGATAATGTGAAAACAGATCTGATCTCAGCTTCCTCTCATGTCTGGCAATGAATTGCCAGCCATGCTTGCCAGCTTACTGGGTGTTGGCGGAGCTGCTTGTCGTGTTCCTCCCTGCACGCTTCATGCTCCCTGCCACAGGATGTGGTGACGGCATCTGGCCTCGATGCCTTTAAAAAGGGATTGGACAAGTTTCTGGAGGAAAAATCCATTATGGGGGACAAGCCATGATGTGTATGCGCAACCTCCTGATTTTAGAATTGGGTTATGTCAGAATGCCAGATGCAGGGGAGGGCACCAGGATGAGGTCTCTTGTTATCTGGTGTGCTCCCTGGGGCATTTGGTGGGCCACTGTGAGATACAGGAAGCTGGACTAGATGGGCCTGTGGCCTGATCCAGTGGGGCTATCCTTATGTTCTTACATGCAAAGCTGCTGGGGGGGAGGGTGGTTGGTGACATATCAGGCCCCAGCCCAAAGCTGCTGTGTACGGCTAGCCCCTGCTTGCAGAATCAACTTTTTCATTGATTCTGTTGGGGGAGAGGGTTTCTTTAGATTGAATGCAGCAAAGAGCTTCCAGATTGGGTCTACTGCTCTGAAGACATAAGTCTGTCTTCACCCCTTGGAACAGCGAATGGTCACTTAGGTCTGCTGTAGAAGTTGGGTAGTTAAACTGAAAAGACAGTGCATTTATGTCTGAGACAGGCTTTTTATTAAGTCGCTCTATCTTTTGCTTCACCTATTGGGGAACAGGAGCTCCTTGAGCTGCCGAGAAGTGCAGATAGCTTAGAAATGTAAAATAAAAGGCTGATTCAGCTGCTGCAGCCCACTTTCTGTGGTCAATCAGGCTGGCCTTGGGTGCCTCATAGATGTTGTCCCATTCAGGGGAGAGCCGCTTGTCCACTGATGGGAGGACCTTTGGCTCTTTTCCTCTGAAGCAGCCTGGAGCCAAGGGATGCGTGTGTTGATCGATACCTTCACCCCCAGGGTTGATTAGGTCACTGAAACGCTTTCCCAGCTGTAAAGGATAAAAGGCAGTTGGGAGAATGTTTGAAGGGTGTAGTAGCGATTGCTTAATTGAGCAGTTAATTCCCTGCCTCCGAACTCTGATACGCAATTACGATAGTAGGCCGTGTTGACCCACGTGCCTGGCTCGCTGGAAAGACGTCTGGGTGTCATCTGAGCAAGAGGCTCTGCTGTCTGTGTAACTTTGCACCTGTTCTGGTGGGGTTTTAAATCCTTCCTCTCTTTTTGTCTCTTCTTCCTCCCCTCCACCCCCCACCTGCAAGAGCATGCCTGGTGATGGCACAGCTGTTGGAGGACAGTTCCTTCTGTGAGGAATTCATCCAGCAGTGTCCAGCTGCTGTGGAAGTCCTTAACCTCGTGGCCCAGGAGTGCAGCCCCGGTAGGAACTCAGTCTGATTTACACAAAGCAGGGTCAGGCCTGGTTAGTACCTGGATGGGAGACCGCCTGGGAATTCCGGGTGCTGTAGGCTTCTACCATAGTCTTTTGGAACTGAAGGTTGCCAACCATCTCCCTATACTGAACACTATCTCCCGATCTTGTCTGATCTCGGAAGCTAAGCAGGGTCAGGCCTGGTTAGTACTTGGATGGGAGACCGCCTGGGAATACCGGGTGCTGTAGGCTTCTACCATAGTCTTTCGGAACTGAAGGTTGCCAACCATCTCCCTATACTGAACACTATCTCCCGATCTTGTCTGATCTCGGAAGCTAAGCAGGGTCAGGCCTGGTTAGTACTTGGATGGGAGACCGCCTGGGAATACCGGGTGCTGTAGGCTTCTACCATAGTCTTTCCAAACTGAAGGTTGCCAACCATCTCCCTATACTGAACACTATCTCCCGATCTTGTCTGATCTCGGAAGCTAAGCAGGGTCAGGCCTGGTTAGTACTTGGATGGGAGACCGCCTGGGAATACCGGGTGCTGTAGGCTTCTACCATAGTCTTTCCAGACTGAAGGTTGCCAACCATCTCCCTATACTGAACACTATCTCCCGATCTTGTCTGATCTCGGAAGCTAAGCAGGGTCAGGCCTGGTTAGTACTTGGATGGGAGACCGCCTGGGAATACAGGGTGCTGTAGGCTTATACCATAGTCTTTCGAGACTGAAGGTTGCCAACCATACACAGTAGCGAGCATGGTTCTGACAGAAGAGCAGCCAGGGCTGTGTGGACACTGGAGCCCGCCCATCCACTTGGGATTGGAATAACCCCAGGGTGTCGGGTGGCTAAATTGCTGTTCCTTGCAAGCCCAAAGGTGCCCTTCCTTCACCCACTTACTGTTGCCTGCCTGCACATGACTGTTTGTGGCTGGAACCCCTGTGTGGTCTGGCCTTTGGGGAGAGGGTAGGGAAGAAGCAAACCTGGAGAAGGCAGATCATCAGAGCAGTCCGGAGCATCTTATCAGTCCTGCCTCCCTTCCACAGCCATCAGGGACCTGAAGAGCGTAGATGCACAATGGCCAGCTGGCTGCCTCCTGGAAGCTAGATCTGCCCCATAGACCAACTCTTGCCTGTTCGTGAAATAAAGTCTTAGCAACCTGTTGTGCCAAAAGCAGAGAACAAGCTGGTTGAGAGCCACTGTGGGTCAGTGGGACAGTGTGTCCAGTCTTGAGCTCAGCCCCCCCCCCCCCCGGTATTGAAGCTCATTGGGTGACTCTGGGCCATCCAGCCTCCCTCACAGGTGAAGGCAGGGAGAACAACCATGTGGCACCCTGAGCTCAACAGGGGAAAGGCAGGATCAAAATGAGACAAGCGACGGGAGAAGCATGTGGCAGTCCTGCCTCCTTTAACCAGCAGCAGCAGTTGGCTAGTCTGGCTGGAAGAGCGCTGGTGGCATTTGAGGCGATGCCAAGGCTCAAAGGCCCAGCCAGGAGGCCTCAGGAATGCCAGTGGCGCTGCTGGGCCTCCCAGAGTGGACAGTCTTGCTGACCCAACTTTGTTCATGACACTCCAGGTGAGCGGTTACTGGTGGTTGAAGTGCAGTGCGAAAGGTTAAGGATGCTGTACCGCGACAGCGCTCGACCCCCACCGCCGCCGCTCCAGGCCGACCGCAGGCAGGTAAATATCAAGGCAAAGCCCAAGCTGCCGCCACCACCAACTGCTTTCATGCCAGAGGAAGGCGCTTGTCTGGCTGCAGGACTGTCTCTTGTCAAGGTGAGGTATATCTGTCCTGAAGAATTAAGTGCAGACCTTTCTTGTCTTGGATCAGCCCAAGGAGATCACCTGGAGTCCTTCTCGGGTCTTCCCACCAGTGCGCGCCTGCATGTTCTCCTCGCACCTCACCGCCGTGACCTTCCTTGCGGATCCCAGTGCAGGTGGAGGGCTGCCTCGTGGCACTTTTATCTATGCCACCTCACCAGTTCCAATCCAGGTGAGAATCCACAGTGGACGTGCACCTGCTTGCTTCTGGTCACAAGCAGTCTTCTGAATGGTGCCTGAAGGTGTCTCTTCTTGTGGGCTAATCTGGGTGTGGCTGTTGTTTTTTTTCCAAGGCCCCCTCCTTCTACTGGGAGATTGAGATTGTGTCCTATGGAGATACCGATGACGACACAGGGCCCATTGTTTCATTCGGCTTCGCCACGGAAGCGGAGAAGCGTGACGGAGCGTGGACCAACCCTGTCGGCACCTGCCTGTTCCATAAGTAGGTCATAGATGCTCTTACGGAGAAGCCGGACTCTTAATTTTCAGTATCTTACCATCTAGACACAGCTCAGCACATGCGACAGCTGGAGGTGTTAGTGCGCCAGGCTAATTCGGATCTTGAGTTTCCAAATGTGTGTGTATCGTGGAGCTCTGCAGAGACGTCGCTACATTTTTTTCATCCCAGTATACCAGCAAGCAACCAGATTTTGTACAGGCTTCCTGTCACTGCCCTTTAACTGCTCAGTACAGAACTAGAGGTGACGTTAACCACAGCATTCATGCTGAATGGAGATAGCTGCCGGGGAGCAGTCCAGATCATGACAGCGTCAGGGGGGCTTTTAGCCTTTGGGCCAGCCATGGTCCCAGTGCAAACCGGAGGGGGGGCCGCCTGTCGCTGTTGTTTCATTTAAAAAGGAAACATACAGGGCTGAGCAACACGGCTGATACTGCATCTGGTTTGGTTCCGTGCCTGAGACATTTATCTGTGACAAATGAAGCAAATGGCTGTTCCAGTTAAGGCTTTTCTCTTTCTCCTGCTTTGTTAGCAATGGCCGAGCCGTCCATTACAATGGTTCCAGTCTGCTGCAGTGGAAGAGCGTGCGGCTGGACGTGACCCTCTCTCCTGGTATGTCGGCCTTGAGTGTGCTTAATCGGCAGGTATCTGTGATGAGACTTGCGCTGGAAGAGGAGGCAGGGTGCAACTTGAGCCTCTCTCTTGTGCCTTCCTTTTTCTAGGGGACGTTGCAGGAATCGGTTGGGAGAGGGCAGAGGGCACCCCTCCTCCTCCGGGGCAGCCAGCCAAAGGCAGAGTGTACTTCACATACTGTGGACAGCGACTGGGGCCTTACCTGGAGGACGTGTCTGGGGGAATGTGGCCAGTTGTGCATATCCAGAAGAAGGCAGGTTGAACGCCAGCTCTGTTTGCCCCTTCTTTTAATTCCAGGCCTGAAACGTGAAGCAGTAAATAGCCAGGAGTACCTCTGGACTTACGCAGAGTGCCTTTGTCCTTCTATGGTGTAACTGCATTCAGTCTCCACAGCTAGGGCTGGAGCTGGGAGCCTAACAGGCCCTGGCTGAGAAGCAGGTTTGGGTCCCAGCCCCTCTCACCTGAGGATGTTTAGGTGCTAGTGCCCCATATATTGATATGCTTGTTCTATAGAGAAAACCTGTAACTGTCTTCTACTGAGGAGGACATCCCAAGATGGGCAGACCCTCCCATTCACTCCACATGCAGGGGCATTGTGGGAGCCTTCTGACCTTCAGTGGAAGGTGGCCCCACTCTGTTCTGCCCCCTCCCCAGGTAGAAACGGGTTTTTGGAGCTCTTGCCCCCTCACCTGTTTCAAACCAGACAAGGTCTCTCTTCCCCACAGATTTCCTAATCCAAGTAGGAAGGGCATTCAGCCCTCTTTGGAACGGGCCCCAAAACTCTCCTGCTTTTGTTTCCGGTCCCTTCCAGAACACCAAAGTCCGGGCCAATTTTGGGTCCCGTCAGTTTGCCTACGCGGAAGGCCAGGCTCACCGGAACGCCGCCGACCTCTGCGTCGACCTTGCCGAAGAAATAAGTGCCAACTTTGAAGCGCTGCCTTTCGCCATGGCCTCTGACAGCGACAACGACGCTGGCACCAGCACCGCCTCCGACCCCGGGACGCACGGCCCTCCGTGCCGGATCGCTGCCGTCGCCACAGCTCAGCAACGTAAAGCCACCTGCTCTGGCGCCCGAGTAGCCTCTTCCTTGCACGGTAGCAGAGCAGGAGCAGTGTTAGGGAATTAGCAGGCAGCAGCAGAGGTGGTCGCATTGTTGCTGCAACGGAGCCGTTTTAAACGGCTCTCCCTCTTGTTCACCTTCATCTTGGCCCTGTGGAGTGGGTGCTTAAGGCCTCCATTTCCCAATGCGCGTGACTTCTCTACGTCCACGTCAGACTGTCTTTCGTGGTACAGTCACTCTCGTTTCCAGTCTGCAATTTGGAGGACCCAGTACTGTTCCACACCCACCTGTTGCTACCAGCGCATGTCCCAAAAGTCACTCGCACTGGGCGCTGTGCAGTCTGGAAACTGGCTAGGCCTGGAGGGTGGAGCCCCAGCACCGCCGCTTCCTTCTGCAGGTGGCTCCAGCTCTTGTCTGAGAAGCACTAGATTGGACCGCTGGCCAAATGATGTTTGGCCCCATCAGCCCGCAGGAGCAGCCATAGCTCAGCGCCTGTTGTGGCCTGCAGGAGATGCCTGGCTAACTTCCTTGCCTCTTCAGGGAAAGGCTTTCGGCTTCTTGGGCAGGGGCAGCCCTTCCCCCAGTGCCTTGGCGGGGGAGGGGTGGCTGCCCACCAGAGAAGCCAGCAGCGGGCTGAATGGCCCAACAGGGCGGTTCTTTCTAGGGCAGCATGCTATGTTCAGGGCCTGTGAACAGCCTCTCCTTGCAGTGTCTCAGAAATGCATCAAGCGGTTTACTGCAGGCTCCTCTCTCCCCCCTCCTGTTCCGTCACAGAGTACGACAGCGACACCTCCTGCCATTACAAGCTGGAACTCAGCTATGAGAACTTCATCACCTCGGGTCCGGACCCTCACCCCCCTCCCATCGCGGATGACGAAAGCGACGACGACGACGACGACGACATCCCACGGGTGAGCTAACGGGGGGATCTCTGTGCTGAGGCCGCTTCGGGCATCCTGCCTGCTCAGCACCTAACCGCCGCTTGGATAGTGCTTTTCTGCGCCCCGTTCACAGCGCTTCGCACTAATTGTTTTGTCGTTTTTACAACAACCCTGTAAGGTGCATAAATGATAACCCCATTTTGCAGGTGGGAGGACTGAGACTGAGAGGAAGTTACTTGCCTGATGCCACCCAATGATTTTGTGGCAGAGGGGAGACTAGAATGAAGAGCTTCCTGGTTTGTAGCTCCGTCTCTTAGCCACTAAAGCGCACCCTCTTCAGCTGTGTGTTTGCCCATCCCCCTTCGTTTACCGTTGTCATTGTAGCTGCTAGTAGCTCCTTAATTGGCACTCCTGCACCTTCCTGGGCCTGATTCTGGCTTCCCTCTGCAGGAGGACCACTACGCCTTGCTGGTGAAAGCCTGGGAAACCAAAGTCTTCCCCACGATTCGAAGGCGGTTCCGCAATGAAGCGGAGAGGAAGTCCGGCTTGGATCAGATTAAAGGCGCTTTGCAGCTGGGTAGGTCTTGCCCATCCAGGCTGCTTCTGAACGTGGCATGCGCTCCCGGCCCTGGGCCTAGGCTGAGAAGCCCTTTGTTCTTCCGTTAAAGCCTCTGTTTTGACTTGCATTCTGGATTCAAGCACAGGTGCTATTGAAAGGCCCAGCACACCCCCTGGTGATTCTGGGCTGTAGCAGCCAGTTGGTTGAGTCATGTCAGAGAAGCCTCCCCCGCCCCCATTATCCAGACTGAAGGGGCAAGCAATCCATTGGCATGCTGTGTAACAATCAAATCTGGTCTTTGTTTCAGGAATGGTGGATATCGCTCGGCAAACAGTAGAATTCCTCTATGAGGAAAATGGGGGCATCCCTCGGGACCTTTACCTTCCCACTATCGAAGACATCAAAGACGAAGCCAATAAATTCACAATTGATAAAGTTCGGAAAGGTAACGCTTCATTCCTCTTTGGGGAGGTTCGGTTCCCATGGAGCGCACTTCGTGGGAAGGAGGGTGTTGTTCCTTGGGGTTATGGGAAGGGTGGAGACGAGCTGAGCTGAGCAGCGCTGAGTGCCCTGTTCCAGGGTGACTCTGAACAGAATGTGTGGCCGTTTCCTGTGGTGAGCAGGTGAAGCTCCTGTTAATAATAATAATAATAATATATCCCGCCCTTCTCCCCAAAGGGACCCAGGGCAGCTCACATTAAAAACAGATTAAAAACATAATTTAACCACAAATAAAAACATATTAAAAACACATTAACATATACCCATAAAAACCGTAGTCAGATAAAAACTCAGATAAAAAGAGCAAAACACAGCAAATCAGAGGAATCAGGCCTGTAAAAATACTAAAAGATACAGAAAAGATGTTTAAAAAGGCCATGAACTCAGAAGGCTTGTTTAAACAAAAAGGTCTTCAGGCCTCGCCGAAAAGTCTCAAGAGAGGGAGCCATTCTCAAGTCAAGGGGAAGGGAGTTCCATAACGTTGGTGCCACTACTGAGAAGGCCCTGTTTCTTGCCGCCGCCCCCCGGACCTCCTTAGGCGGCGGCACTTGTAAAAAGGCCTTCTCTGATGACCTGAGAGGACGAGCCGGATTGTACGGGAGCAGGCGATCTCTGAGATACCCTGGCCCAGAGCAGGATAGGGCTTCAAAGGTCAAAACCAGCACCTTGAATTGGGCCCGGAAACGAAGGGTGTTCCACGCCTGCAAGCCACTAGTTTGATGCTGTGACCTTCCAGTCCCGCATGTGGATGCGTGAACCCTCACTCTGTGGGCGCAAAGAGCAGAGGGAATTCAGCCCTCTCCCATGCATGTGCCACCTGAAGCCTACTGCCTGCTTCTCCCTCTTACCACCCTCTGGTACCTGCTTTTTGGGCAGCTGCTTTCCCTGTCACCCTGCCTCAGCCACTTCTCACCAGAGGTCGTGGCCTTCAGCACACCTTCTTCTTGTCCGCAGGACTCACCGTCGTCACCCGCTGCCCGGACAGTAACAACGTAGCCACCGGAGCCGTGGCCACGGCCTTGCCCAAGTTTGCCATTCGTGGGATGCTGAAGACATTTGGGCTCCACGGAGTCGTTTTGGACGTCGACTCGGTAAGCTGAAACCACGCTTGAACTTGGAAGGAACCTCTGTGACCTTTCTGCCGTGGTGTGCAAGAAGGGCTGAACATGACTGGATGGCGATGGGTTTCCTTTGCAGGTAAATGAGCTTGTCCAGGTAGAGACGTACCTTAGGAGCGAAGGCGTCTTGGTTAGATACTGGTACCCCATTGACATGCTGGAGCGGCCCCCTGCCGGCTATCGGAGGACTGCAACAAATGGGCTCGTGTCGCTGGACAACACCAACATTCAGATTCACAGGTGAGGAGATTCACACTCGCAGGAAAGCCAGCCAGTGGGGGGCGCAAGCGCACTTTGAGAGGAATCCCTTTGGCCCAGCAGTTGGAGTTTCATAGACATACAGCACTGACAGCTGCAGCTCCGTTTCATAAACCTCTGAATATCTGAAAGGAACTGGCACAGAGTCCCTCTGTGAAGTTCTACACAAACTGGTAATTTCCAGCTTTGTATCTGTGGTAAGAACAGTCTAGATGGCATTGGTTGCCTCACACTTCAGTTTTAGAGAAATCCACGCTAGAAGTTGCCCTCTTCTGGAGGGGTGCTGCATGGCCTTTCCCAGCTGGAAGAGACACTTGGCCAACAGTCTTGAGGCAAAGAAGGAAGGCCCACAGCCAGGGAGACAGACCAGGGACAGACTGCACTTGCTCCCAGTGTGGAAGGGATTGTCACTCCCGAATCGGCCTTTTCAGCCACACTAGACGCTGTTCCAGAACCACCTTTTAGAGCGCGATACCAGAGTCTTTCGAGACTGAAGGTTGCCAACTGGTTGTGGGCAAAGTGAAATGAAGGGGCCTTGCTCAGTGGAGCACATTTCTCCTGAATAGCTGCTGAATTTTGCCAAAATCTTCCAGTTCCCCATTCCGTCAGCTACAAGTCTGGTGTGAGATTAACAGCTGCTTTGTCAAGTCTTAACTGTTTTGCCATAGAATTCGCAGTTCTGCGCCTCCATTGCAGATACTTTGCGTTGAGCATGTTTTGTAATCCTGAGTTTTGTTTTGACTCCTGGCCAAGAGAAGCAAACTCAGACTGGATGAGGCAGAATCCTTTGCATGTGCAGGTCATGTGTTTTGAGTTCCTTGACGCCTATGGCCTGATCTCTCCCTCCCTCTCTTTTGGCAGAGAACTTCTCCGATGCGAGGCTGCGCTGGCCAGGCTGTACTGCCGCATGGCTCTCCTCAACATTTTTGCACCTAAATCGCCTCACATGTTTACCCGTCTGTTTCACATCCCCGCCATTCGGGACATCACCCTGGAACACCTCCAGTTGCTGTCCAATCAGCTCCTGGCACCACCTCTTCCTGGTAAAACGGCACTGTTTGATACCAAATGCTTAAGAGTTGTGTTTTGTAATTTCCCTGCCCATATCCTTAAACGGTGAAAGTGTGTGTGTGTGTTCCTCTTTGATTTCAATTCCCTCAAGTGTATTTTGGCAGGAGGACCGTATAGCAGTGTGGCAACTAGTCAGTTCAGTCTTTCACTGCTATCTTTAGTAACGAGGGGAGTCTCCCAACGGTCTGAGAAGGGGACAGAAGAGAACGGGCTCTGGGAGACCAGCGAGGTGACGGCCGTGTGCTTTTCCTTCCCTTGACAGATGGAACCATCAGTTCCAGCTCCATCCTGCTGGCCCAGTCCCTCCAGCACTGTGTCCATTCCCAGAACTGCTCGGCCACAGACCTCTTCTACCAGGGCAGCTCCCAGCTGGTCCAGGAGTGGCTCAACGTTGCTATCGCTCGGGCCCTGCACCAGGGAGAGGAGAGCTTGCTTGACCTGACGAAGCAGATCTGTTCCTTTCTCCAGGCAAGTATCACACCCTTATTGTCCTTGTGACGCTGTAGTTGTAAACAGAGCTTGTAGGGTGCTCTTTTTGGAACTAAGCCATCGTAAACCCAATTTGTGGCGTGCATTCCCTCAGCCCCAAATTAGCCCTGCTCTGCGCGATGTTTGGTAGTTGTACCTGTTGGTTTGTTTTCAGTGTTACAGCTGTGGAAGGGATGGCTGAATTTTCAGGCTGTGCTTTTGACTCCCTTTCAGACTGCTCCAGAGCAGTTCCCCTCCGAAGAGTTTCCCATTTCCGAGTCCAAAGTCAACATGGACGTCAATTTCCCTGGTGCTGCCTTTGTGGTCGTATCCTGCAAAGAAAGTCAGGCCGGATTCCGCAAAGAGTAAGTCACTGTGGGAGAACAGATAGTGAAGATTGTTGGGGGGGGGGGGGCTGATAAACTTAACTGCTGACCCAAGCATTCTATATTAGTTTTTTTTTTTCTCAATACTTGCATGTTTTTGAATGGTGTGGCCCTGGGAAGGGAAGATTAATATTATTATTAACTATAGCCTATCAGTAGGCGTTGTAATACTGCTTATCATTAAGCTGTCATTACTGCTTGTGTGGCCTTGTCGGCGTACAGAGTGGCACAAGTGAAATGATAGAACTCTGCCCCAAGGCGCTTGCAAAGCGGTGGAAGTTCAGGGCCGTGTGTGTTCTTTTGAAAACTTGCTGTGTCGAGTGTCAGCAAACCTTCGGTCAATTTGTATCCTAGTTCCTCCCTGTATAAGGCCCCCTGGGCCCGGATTCTCGTCTACGGGCTGGGTCACAAAGTGAAGCGGAATGGTCAGCTGAACCTCATTGAAGCCGTCTGCTACCCTCGGGACGCTTCTCCCACCAACACAGGCCTGACTCCGCCCCCCACGGCCAACCAGTATCCTGCTGTCGTCATTTCCACAGACAAAGTCCACATCAAACTCGGTAAGGTTTCTAACTTGCGTTGCCCTGTCTTGAGAAAGGGGTCGGTAACCGCGGCAGGAAGCTGTGGTGTCCTGGTACGAGTCCCCGCCAGAGCAGGAATTGGGGGGCAGATCTGACATGCAGCCAGAGCCTGGGTAGTTCAGGGACCTGGCCACCGGCCTCGCTATCTTAGTGTATCGGAGAAACGTTCTGAGAGTGTCCTGTTGCTGTAAATCTCGCCCTTTATCTTGTGCTTTGAGAGTTTTCCAAAGGCGAGCCCGGCTGAAAGATGTTGACATGAATCTAGAACTCTGTGTGTGCGCATGTACGTCTCCGCCCATTCAAACACGGTTTTCTCCTTTGCCGCAACCCGTGGCTTTCAGTTGCTCACCAACCCGTGTCACTGTTGAAAACGGGCTGCAGCACCTCTTCTGTTTCTGTGTGTCTCGTTCAAGGCGTGTCGCCCCCTCCTGGAGCCGTGCTCGTCTTGCACTCCCTGCCCCTGGAATTCCCACTGGCCATGGCGTTCGCGGAGCAGCTGCTGAACTGGAAACTGGAGGATGTCGACGGAAAATCCGAAGACGAGCTGGACACGATCCCGGCTTCAGTCCTCTTGCAGGTGGTGGAAATCTTAGGTGAGGCTGGGGCTGCTTGAGGTGCACGTCACCAGCCAGGAGAGAGGGAAAAGGCTGCGGCTGAGATGTGGCACCGCACAGAAAAAACCGCAGCGACAGAACAGATCTAGTGCTGTGAGCTGCTTTTAAAAAAGCTGCCCAGACAACTCCATTAAGGGGAACTCGGTCCTGGGAAAAAGGCGGGGTCTGGTACAGAGAGCCGAGAGGCTGATGTGACCCTGGTAGGAGGGGGGGGAAAGTCAGCCAGGGCCTCTCTAGCATCCTAGGAGCTGGGAGCCACAGCACACGCTTGCTCCTGGCTCTTTCTCAGGGCTTGTGAGTGGAGCTGAACACTGCCTGGCCTGCTTACTCCAAACAGGCTGCTGCTTTTCACAGCAGAGCAGCCGCTTAAGAGGCTGGACTCTAAACCCACCCACTAGACAGATACGCGTCATATAAAGTCTGCCCAGTGGAATGTTTTAACGGCACCCGACTCCTGTTCCGCTCTGCCTAGGGAACTTCCTGTGGACCACGAGCACGGCGGCCTGTGTGAAGGAGCTGCTCTTCCACCTCCTGGCCGAGCTGCTTCGCAAAGTGCACGGCCTGGAGCAGCAGAAGAACCCGGCGGGGCTGTCCTCGTCCATCGCGCTCCAGCTCAACCCTTGCCTGGCCATGCTGATGGCGCTCCAGTCGGAGCTGCACAAGCTGTACGACGAAGAGACCCAGAACTGGGCGTCCGGCAACGCCTGCGGCGGGGCTGCGGTGGGCGGAGCCGACCAGGGCCGGTTTTCCACCTATTTCCATGCCCTCATGGAGGCGTGCCTGTCTGTCGCGGAAGTGACCCTGCCTATCAACATGAGCATCACGGCCAACGTGACGTCGTCGAGCAGCGGCCCAAACCTGAGCGATTCCTCCTCCTCCTCCTCCTCCTCCCCCGGCCAGACCCCCCAGAGCCCCAGCCTCCTGTCCAAAAGGAAGAAGGTGAAAACGAAGCGGGAGAAGTCGTCCTCGGGGAAGCGGACTTCGTCCCGAGCCGCCGAGGCAGACGCCTCCCTGCTCAGCATTGGCGGGAGCAAGCCGGAGGACATGCTGTGGTTCCACCGGGCGCTCACCCTGCTCATAATTCTCCGGCACCTCACCAAGAAGGACCCGCAGGGGCTGGGGGTGACCAACGACGCCGTAGCGGACGCCTGCCAGGCCTTGGTGGGGGCCACGGCCCACAGTCGCTTGCTGGTGATCTCGGGGATCCCCACCCACCTGGAGGAGGGCGTGGTGCGCGGCGCCATCCGCAAGACTTGCAACGCCCACGGCGGTGTCTTCAAAGATGAGATCTACATCCCCCTGCAGGAGGAGGAGTCCAGAAAAGTCAAAGACAAAGCCGAGGGCGGGGAGTGCCGAGCGGTGGTGCCGGACAAGCCCGTGGTCTCCAGCAGCGTGGACAGCTTGGACGTGAGCAGCTCCAGCAGCGTCACGCCCGCCATGAGCGTCAGCGCGTCCGCCTCCACCAGCCAGGCTTCCCTCTGCAGCTCGCAGGGCATCTCCAGGACCGTGAGCGACATCTCCGTGGACCAGTTCCAGGCCGGCCTGGAGATGGCCATCCCACCAGGACTGCTGGAGCCGCACGTGGTCTCCAGCCAGGAGAGTTTGGACCTCTCGCTCTGCAGCACCGGGAGTCTGGGCAGCTTGGGGAGCTTCGGGGAGCAGCTCGAGAACGTGGAGACGGCATCGGTATCGGACGTCGGGTCGCTGTACACCGTGACGTCGCTGGACAGCCAGCCCGTTCCCTCCAGACCAATCAAGGGCTTTGCGGTTGTGGAGGTAATGGTTGTCTGGGGAAGGTCAGGCAGGGCAGATGTTGAAACGGATGATGCTGAGATGCCGGTGCACGGCTCTAAATTGACTGCAGCGTCATTCGGGGTTCTTGGTTCTGGTTTTTGCAGAATCTGGACTGGGGAAGGGAAAGCAGGTTGATTTAGAAGGGAAGGGGAGATGGCGCCAAATGTGCCAGGTGGAGCACATGAAGAGGGAGCCAGCGATTGACAAAGAACTTGGGGTACTTCCAACTCACACCTGTCTGCATGTGGTGTTGTTGACGCAGATCCGATCCCGGGCCAAGATAGAGAAGATCCGAGCCAGCCTGTTCAACAGCAGCGACTTGATTGGTCTTTCCAACCTGGATGGGGAAGATGAGCTGATGGAAATGTCCACAGAGGAGATCTTGACCGTCTCAACTGTGAACCAGAGCTTGTTCGACACGCAGGGGAGTCCCGCGCTCGAGGACTACTTCAATGACAAGACCCTCAAAGGTAGGTGCGCTGTGCACCCTGCAGGAAGGAGCAGGTTAGATAGCTCTGTGGTTAGAAGGCAAACTCGCTGCTCTGCCCTGCCAGTGTCCAGGTGCACCACAGTTTGTTTTATTTTAAAATGTCCCTGAAAGTGGCATACAGTTTCTCAGCACAAAACAACCACACCGTATCCTAGAAGAGCATTGCAGGATCAGTGTTGCTGAGATGCAAGGGTAGTAAGCCCACTTTTGCAACCTGGCTTCCTTGAGAAGAATCTCTGTGATCCGAGTGGGGAAGAGATGGATGGTTTTCAGCTCCGGCTAGAAACAGGTGGGCTTGTTCTGAGCCGGCTTTGGTACTGTCCTGCTGCAGTCCTCGAACGTTTGCCTTGCCTCAGGAGACAAGCTGGTGACAGGAGCTCGCGACGTCCTCGCGGAGATCTTCAAGAGCTGCCTCCATTCTGAGCAAATGCTGAGCTTGATGCCGACGAAGCCGACTAAAGTCGCTGAGATTTACCTGAGCAAAGAGCAGATCAACGCCCAGACGCCCGGGAATCTCCTGCACACCTTCTTCACCAACGTCCGCCCCCCAAAGAAGGTTCTGGAGGACCAGCTCACCCAGGTTGGCAGGATGTGTTTTCTCTCTGTGCTTACGTGAATGAAATGTCTGAAGGGAGCCAGATTCTGCAGCCTGTAAGTTAGGTTTTTTTGCCAGTGCTGGTTCGCCCCCAACGCTTACGATTTGGGGCACTGTTGTGGGGGTTCCCTCTTATGTGGACCTGTGGCAGCCCCTGTGCTTGGTCTGCCCTCCCCTGGGAAGCTTCTTTATCGCCTTCCTGAGGTCAGGTTCAGAGTGCCTTACCTTTTGGAAAGGGACATTTTGAGGTGCTTCTGCTCTGCTGTTTGATGATGGATCACAGGTGTGGAGGTGGTGCTTTTGCTCTTGATTTTAAATGTGCAAACCGCTCTGGGAATTTGGTTGAATAGTAATGTTGGAATGAAAAAGTAAAGACATAAAATCCTGCTGGTTAGTTCAAGAGCCCAAGAACTATCCAGGCACAGAAGCCCAGCTCTTTGGCCCCCACTGGAATCCCTGCCCTCTGGTTTCATCCCCCAGGCACCCCTCAAAGCCACCTTTGCCACACTGAGATGTGCTTTCCCGGTTCTCCAGGCACTGAGTTTGGTGCCCAGGAGCCATTTCTGTGCTTTGCACGTGGGGTGCGTTGGTGAAATGCGCCTTCCTGTGCTTTTCTGGGGGGAGTGCTAAGTGCCAACCCCTGGCTCTTTTCTTTCCTGTGCCACTTTGAAGATCCTGAGGAAATACGGGGCCCCCAAACCGAAGCTGGACAAGAGCAAGTACAACAAGGTGGGCAAAGAACAACATCCGGTCAAAGTGGTGAGCAGCAAGCGCCCCATCAGCAAGCCGGCTGCCAAGGAGAAGGCAGTGCTCGGCAGTGTCAGGTGAGAGCCCAGGGCTGTCTGGGAGAGCTTCAGGGAAGCAGGCGGGCAGCTGCTCCGGCACTGCAGCAATAGGGCACAGGCAGCCTGGATGCCAAGAGAACGTTCCAGCAACAGGTGGCTGGACCCCTGACCCACACTGGCCTGCTGGGTAGATGGTGGGAAGGGGGCCGACTTGAGCCAAGGCCTCCGCTTGGATCGTAGAGGCAGTCAGACCTTGGAATAGATGCGTGGCTCAACCCAAAGCAGGTGTGCTTCCCGCGGAAGCCGTGCTCAGTCTTCGTGCTCCATCTGGTTGCCCAGACTCCACGAAGTGGGTTTTGACGCACTACAGTCCACATTCAAGGCCTCTCTCGTGCCCGTAACAACGGCTCCTATGCCAGGGTGGGAATGTCTGCCTTGTAGCCAAGTCACACTGCTTGTTACGACAAGGGGAGGGTGAGTGGACCTCCTCGGTTTCAGGTGCAGCTTGTTAGTGTCAGTCCCTGCCTTGGAAGCTGTTTTTAGGCCACGGAGCCCATGTTTCTGGCCTGGGAGGTTCATTTTCATTCTGTGCCTCCAGTTGTTCTGGAGGAGGTTGCCTTTGAGTGCATGCAGAATGCCAGTCCGCGTTAAGGAATAAGGTTCAAAGGCCAGGGCTTTCAGCAGACTTTGACTCTGAGTCCCTGTCGACCCCAGAGTCGAGAACAGGGGGTCGTGAGGTCTGTTACACGTGCCCGCTTCTTCCTGTGGCACAGAAATGCTTTGAAGTACAGCTGGGCTCTGCAAACAGCTGCCCTGAAAGCGCACCTTCTGACATGCAGTTTCCCCTCAATTAGCAGGACGGCTCTGAGCGAGAAGAAGCCAACAGTGAAGCCCAAGTCCCCAGAGAAAAGCAAACCCGAGGACAAGGACCCTGACAAGTCGCCCACAAAGAAGCAGGAAGGTAGCTACGCCTTCGACCTTCTCGGCTGGCTGGAGAGAGGCTTGCCCTGGCAGGTTTCAGCTGAGATGCTCCTGGCATCTGAGAGCAAAGAGTCTTCCCTGCTTAGATCCCAAAAGGGGAAGCTGCAGTCTGCGCTCCAGTTCGTATGAATTCTAACTTCCTTGTAGTAAGACTGTCCTTCCTCTTCGGTAAGACACAGAGGCTTGCCCTGGATCTAGGGACACCTCTGCCCACGCAGCCTCTTTCCTTCTCCCCTACCCCTCCCTGGCCAGTCCTGCTCTGAGATTGCTGGGAAAGTTCCTTTGAGTGACACCCATTAGAGGTTAGGAGTGTAGATCCTTCTGCCTAAGGAGATCCAAAGTTAACTTGCTGGTGCATGATCTGGCGGATAGGCAGCACCTTAGCAGCATCAAATGATGTGCTTCCTTCATTGCCTGACAAAGCCAGGGCTGTGCAGTATTCATTTGTGGGCCGGAGGTAATGCGTTGTCTGTCAAGTAGGCTAGGAGGTGCATTTAATCTTAAGGCAAATAAATACTAGTCCGGAGGCGGGCAGTGTTGTTTGGCATTGGGAGTGCGACACACTGGGGGCCAGAGGAGACCCACCTGCGAGGACAGGCTTTGAAAGTGCTTGTTGAACCCATTTCAGTGCCTGAAGAGAAGTACCTGATGCTGGACGGATTCCACAGATTTGTCATTGATCGGGCAAAGCAGGACATCCGCAGCGTGTGGCGAGCCATCTTGGCCTGCGGTTACGACCTTCATTTTGAAAGGTAAGGAATGGCTCTCCGGGGGCAGGGCAGAACTGAACCCTGCTTTCCGCCGAAGGCGCTTGCGCTGGCCCGTCTTCACGAGCCCTCCCCTCCTCCGCAGGTGCGCCTGCATCGACGCCAGGCATGCCCAGAGAGCCTCCCGCAAGTGGTGCTTGGAGATGGACGTGGCGCTCGTGCAGTACATCAACCGGCTCTGCCGCCACCTGGCGATCACGCCGGCCCGGCTGCACCCCCACGAAGTGTACCTGGACCCCGCCGACACGGCCGACCCCCGGGTCTCCTGCCTGCTGAGTACGTGTGCAGCTGTCTCCCAGGCGCTGCTTCGCCGGGGAGGAGAGGCGGCGGTCCGAAGGGGGCGCTGCTGTCCTCGCTCCCTGACGCCTCTGCCCCATTGCAGATGTTCCCATCGAGAGCCTCCGCCTGCGGTTTGCCCTGCTGCAGTCCCTCAACACCACCTTGGAGACGTTCTTCCTTCCGCTGGTGGAGCTCCGGCAGACCGAAATGTACTCCAATAGCATCGCGGCACTGTTGCAAGAGGCCAAAGGTCAGGGCTCGTTTCTGCCGCATGCGGCTTTTCTGTTCAGGGGCTCGGGGCAGTGCACGTGGTTCCCCCTGCCCCACTGATTCCCCCAAAGGCAGGGAGGGAGGGGAGTGACTCGCCCCATGAGTGTCAATGTGGAGATACCTGCTTGTGTCTCTCCCTATCCCTAGGCCAACACTGACCACTGCACCATGCTGTCTCTTGGTGTGTGGGCTTCGGGGCCAGCAAACCCTTACAGGAATGGGACTCATTTTATAAAGGAAACCATTCCTAACATGGGAGGCTGCAATTACTGCTTGCTTATTAGAAAGCAGACAGGCTCCTAAAGTGGATGGCCCAGTCCACCGACGGAGGCCGTGTCCAAGTCTGAAGGAGCTTTTACCCGGCCTCATAAGGGGCTGAAGGGTTAAAACGTGTACCCGGAAGCCCTTGCCGGAAATCCTTTGGAAAAACTTCAGTTCCTCCAGCAGAGACAGGGCAAAGTCCTGGCCCTCTCCGGAGGAAGAGTTGCACCAAGCGTCCTTTTCTTTAGGGTTCATCTTTTACGACACAAAAGTGACAGTCATGAACCGGGTTCTCAACGCCACGGTGCAAAGAACGGCCGATCACGCAGCCCCAGAGATCACGCTGGACCCGCTTGAAATTGTCGGAGGTATGTGCCCACCTTCTGCGGCTGACATTTGGTCACTGACCAGCGGGGGAGGAAGGAGGCGCGATGTCGATGTTGTGGAGTTCCGTGTCCCGCCCCCTGTTCCAAAGCCTGGCGTTCCTCCTTCCCCCAACAGGAGAGATCCGGTCTTCGGAAAATTCCTACTTCTGCCAAGCTGCCCGGCAGCTGGCCTGCGTCCCCTCCTCGCAGCTCTGTGTGAAGTTGGCCAGCGGGGGGGACCCCACGTACGCCTTCAACATCCGCTTCACGGGCGAGGAGGTCCACGGCACAAGTAAGACTCTGGGGCTGTCGTCCCCCCTCCCTTGGCCACAGCTTTTACAGGGTGCTTGGAAAAGCAGTGGGGCAACTGAACGCCCTTGGCAGGAGGGACAGGGCGATACTCCTGCCAAGGGCCCTCTGCTCAGAGCTGACTCTTCTTACTACGTTAGAGTCTCCCCAGTTTCCTCAGTCATCCTGTGCATTGAGCGGAGCGCGCCTAAGCAATGGCCACCAGTTTTCCTTGGGGAGGGGGAGCTGCACCCCTGGCTGGTGATGGGAGGGGGCGCCCCTGGCTGGCTGTGCAGCTCCAGACACCTGGTCCCATTTCTTGCAGGTGGTTCTTTCCGCCACTTTCTCTGGCAGGTGTGCAAGGAGCTGCAGAGTTCCCTGCTCTCCCTCCTCCTGCTCTGTCCCAGCTCGTCTGTCAACAAGAACAAGGTAGG
This sequence comes from Tiliqua scincoides, assembly GCF_035046505.1. Classification (NCBI taxonomy): domain Eukaryota; kingdom Metazoa; phylum Chordata; class Lepidosauria; order Squamata; family Scincidae; genus Tiliqua; species Tiliqua scincoides. The sequence goes on from NC_089834.1 coordinate 13,193,950, forward strand.
CCGTCCCAAGACATGGGGCGGGCGGGGGGTGCCTGTGCAGTGCTCCCAGCTGCGGGGGTGGGGGCTGGGTGGCCTCACTCCCCCCTGCTCTGGGCTGAGGCTCCTCTTCTCCCCCCCTTTCAGGGCAAGTACATTCTGACGCCCAGCCCCATCAGCTACGGCGAGGAGCAGCTCCTGCACTTCTTTGGGCAGCTGCTGGGCATCGCCATCCGAGCCGACGTCCCGCTGCCCTTGGACCTCCTGCCCTCTTTCTGGAAGACCCTCGTAGGAGAACCGCTGGATCCAGATGTAGACCTCCAGGAGGCCGACATCCTGACCTACAACTACGTCAAGAAATTTGAAAATGTAAATCTTTACCTGCCCGTCGTTCAGTTGCCCTTAAAGCTGCCAGCCCAGTCAGGTGGCCTGTAAGGACCCTGGTGGTTCCAGGCCGGATCTCCCCTGGGTGAACTGTCACCTGAAGACGTGTGCCCCCCAGCCCGCCCCAGCCTGCTTGGCTGGGGTCTTAGAGAATTCCAGTTGGGGCTTAAATTGCAGGGGGAGAATTTGGAGAGCAGCTCCCTGGAGACGTTGCCTTGCGCAATGCGCTGAAAAGGCAGGAGCCGTGGACTGGAAGAGTTCTGGGAGGAGTGTGCTGAGCTGAGCCTTTAGCCCAGCCCTCCATGGAATCCCCAGCTGGGCAGGCAGTCAGTCTCTTGGGACATCTTCCAGACGTGGGCCAGGGCCTAAGGAAAGGAGGCAGGACCAACTGTGGATGTACATGGGGAGGCTCCCTCTTGACCCTGGAGAAGGCTCAGGGTAGCCCTTGCGGGGAGGACAGGGGGGAAGGACCTGCTGCTTATCATGGGCTTGACCTCTCCCAGCTAGCCAGCTTCTCCTGCCCAGAGATCCCCTTGCCTCCCCCCCCCCAGTTTCCTCAGCTGCTGCTCTGCTTAGGGACATTGTGTACCAAAGGAGCATCACACAGGGCCATCCTGTGAACATGCTGTTCCTCAGTGCCCTCCCTCTAGAGGGGCTCGAACCCTTCTGGATGCAGGAGCTTGTCCATGACCAGGGTGGGGAAAAATCTCCATAATCCTGCCATGCCCTGGAGATTCTCCCATCTTGACGTGGTATTTGACATGCCAGCGCCTTGCCTGCCTGTCTGCTGCCCTTTCACCTGCGTGTGCCTGAAACGAAGGGGGGGGGAGCCCCACGTGTGCCGTGCGTTGTGGGGTGTGCCGCGCTCTGCATCCAGACGTGCGCCTTCAGCTCCCGGGTGTCAAAATCAGCCTGTGGCGTTCCTCTCCCCGCTCACCCTAGCTCAACGACGAGACGGAGCTGGAGGCCCTGTGTGCGGAGATCGCCTCCCAGCACCTGGCCATGGAGAGCCCCGACTGTCCCAACAAGCCCAGCTGCAAGTTCACGTACCTGACGGTGACTGGAGAAGAGGTGGAGCTGTGTGCCAGGGGCAGGCACGTTCCCGTGGTGTGAGTGGCTGCGGAGTGGCGGGGGCGGGATCTTAAGGAGCAGGCAGGGAAGCCACAAACTGGCACTCTCTGTCGCTCCCCTCTAAGACTCGGGGAGGGCTGCAGCTTGAGTCAAAGGACACTGGCATGCCTTACTCGTTTTTAGGCATTTGTGTCCCGTGTTCCCTCCCAAGACAATTCAAAGCAGCTCCAGAGAACCCCAAAGCTTTTTCAGATATCCAACTAAAGCTGCGCAGAGTGCAAGCAAGGGAGGTCCTGCACGGGGTCCAAGAGTGGAGGAGAGCCAGGGAGTTACTCTCAGGCTCCTAAGGAGGGAAGGGAGTCAGTGCCCCCCTGCCCTCTCCGCACACCCCGATATCCTTGTTCTCTTTCCCGTCAGATGGGAGAACAAAGACGTCTATGCAGCGGCCATCCGGAACCTGAGATTGCGGGAACTGCAGAACCCGGAGTGTGTGACAGCCGTGAGGGCTGGCCTGGGCTCCATCATCCCCCTTCAGCTTCTGACCATGTTGACGCCCCTGGAGATGGAGCTGAGGACCTGCGGGCTCCCGTTCATCAACCTAGAGTTTCTGAAGGTATGCTTTCGCTTCCTGTGCCCCAGAGCCGAGTCCGCCCTGCCAGGGACCCCACAGGTCTTGAAGAGTCCCCCCCAGGTCTTTCGTACGACCAGCAGTGCCTCCGGAACTGGAGGAATCCCTCAGCCCCAGAGAATGCCCTTGCGGTACAAAAGCTGAACACAGAAGGTTGCTCCCTCCCAACATCGACCGGGGGGCCTGCATCATTTGGGGGGGGGGAGTCCTGTAGTTCAGAGGTGACTTGAGCCGCATGCTCAGCCTCTGGCATCTCAAGCTGTAAAACTCAGGTAGCAGGTGGTGGGGAATAATAATAATAATAATAATAATAATAATAATAATAAACTTTATTTATATCCCGCCCTTCTCCCCGAAGGGACCCAGGGTGGCTTACAACATATTAAGAACAGATTAAAACATAATTTAACCACAAATAAAAACATATTAAAAACACATTAACAAATACCCATAAAAACCGTAGTCAGATAAAAAGAGCAAAACGCAGCAAATCAGAGGAATCAGGCCTGTAAAAATACTAAAAGATATAGAAAAGATGTTTAAAAAGGCCATGAACTCAGAAGGCTTGTTTAAACAAAAAGGTCTTCAGGCCTCACCGAAAAGTCTCAAGAGAGGGAGCCATTCTCAAGTCAAGGGGAAGGGAGTTCCATAGCGTTGGTGCCACTACTGAGAAGGCCCTATTTCTTGCAGCCGCCCCACGTAACTCCCTAGGCGGCGGCACTTGTAAAAAGTCCTTCTCTGATGACCTAAGAGGACGAGCCGGATTGTACGGGAGTAGGCGATCTCTAAGATACCCTGGCCCAGAGCAGTATAGGGCTTTAAAGGTCAAAACCAGCACCTTGAATTGGGCCCGGAAACGAATGGGCAGCCAATGCAGCTCCCGGAGAAGCAGGCTGACAGTCAAACCGCCTACCTCCAGTGACCACACGGGCCGCCGCATTCTGCCCGAGAGCCCCTGCCAGGCAGTGCAGACCCCACTGGGCACAACCAGCTCTTTCAAAGGGATCTTCACGATGCTGCATGTGCCAAAAGAAAGCACGTGCCTGCAGTTGTGAGCAAGTTCTTCTTCCCCTCTGAGCAGGCACATACCATGTACCAGGTGGGACTGATGGAGACCGACCAGCACATTGAGTTTTTCTGGGGGGCCTTAGAAATGTTCACGCAAGAGGAGCTCTGCAAGTTCATCAAGTTTGCCTGCAACCAGGAGCGCATCCCCTTCACCTGCCCGTGCAAGGACGGCGGGCCAGACACGGCACACGTCCCGCCCTACCCCATGAAAATCGCACCTCCGGATGGCACTGCAGGTACGGCAGCAGCTTTGGGGATTCTCCAGGGCCAGATCTGCTGAAATCCGGCGGGGGGGGGGAGAGTGGGGAGTGTCCCTCAGTATCCCTCCGAACTGAAAGCAACAGAGGGGACCAAGGCAGGACGGACGGGGAGGAGGCGGTGGACAAGTCGATGAAGGTGTCGACCCAATGTGCGGCGGCAGTGAAGAAGGCCAATTCTATGCTTGGGATCATTAGGAAGGGTATTGAGAACAAAACGGCTAATATTATAATGCCGTTGTACAAATCGATGATAAGGCCACACCTGGAGTATTGTGTCCAGTTCTGGTCGCCGCATCTCAAAAAAGACATAGTGGAAATGGAAAAGGTGCAAAAGATGATTACTGGGCTGGGGCACCTTCCTTATGAGGAAAGGCTACGGCGTTTGGGCCTCTTCAGCCTAGAAAAGAGACGCCTGAGGGGGGACATGATTGAGACATACAAAATTATGCAGGGGATGGACAGAGTGGATAGGGAGATGCTCTTTACACTCTCACATAACACCAGAACCAGGGGACATCCACTAAAATTGAGTGTTTGGGTGGGTTAGGACAGACAAGAGAAAATATTTCTTTACTCAGCGTGTGGTTGGTCTGTGGAATGCCTTGCCACAGGATGTGGTGACGGCGTCTGGCCTGGACGCCTTTAGAAGGGGATTGGACAAGTTTCTGGAGGACAAATCCATTACGGGTTACAAGCCATGATGCGTATGTGCAACCTCCTGATTTTAGAAATGGGTTATGTCAGAAGGCCAGATGCAAGGGAGGGCACCAGGATGCAGGTCTCTTGTTATCAGGTGTGCTCCCTGGGGCATTTGTTGGGCCGCTGTGAGATACAGGAAGCTGGACTAGATGGGCCTCTGGCCTGATCCAGTGGGGCTGTTCTTATGTTCTTAACTACAATTCCCAGAATGCCTTGCAGGTCTTCTTGTTATCTGGTGTGCTCCCTGGGGCATTTGGTGGGCCGCTGTGAGATACAGGAAGCTGGACTAGGTGGGCCTATGGCCTGATCCAGTGGGGCTGTTCTTATGTTCTTAACTACAATTCCCAGGAGGCCTTGCAGGTCTCTTGTTATCAGGTGTGCTCCCTGGGGCATTTGTTGGGCCGCTGTGAGATACAGGAAGCTGGACTAGATGGGCCTATGGCCTGATCCAGTGGGGCTGTTTTTATGTTCTTATGAGGAAATGGTTAAAGTGACATTCCTGGCCTCCCTTGGCAAATAGGACACCTGAGCACAGGACCTGCCTGGGTAGCCCCACCCAGCCTTCCTGGGGCTTTCAGAAAGGGAGGCAGAGGTCTCTTTCACAGGCTCCCTCCTCTCTGCCTCTCCCCAGGCTCTCCAGACTCGCGCTACATCCGTGTTGAGACCTGCATGTTCATGATCAAGCTCCCTCAATACTCCTCTCTGGAGATCATGCTGGAGAAGCTCCGCTACGCCATCCACTACCGCGAGGACCCTCTCAGTGGCTGAGCCACTCCAGGGCAAGGCAGAGGACCCCTGCAGGAAGGGCTCTGCTCAGCAGACGGAGGGAGCCACGGCAAAGGCCTCACTGTGAGGATCAGGTGAGAGTCCGGAGCCAACTCTCTCCTCCACACCTTTGCCACTGCCACGGCCGTTGCTGGAAGGCCTTGGTCGGCCGTGGACTTTCGTGCTGGACAGGTTGTCGTCGCTGCCTTCTTTGTGGAATATTTGTAGGCTAGTTTTAAGTACACAGACTGCTGTTCCAAACCTTGAGATCCTGACATTTCTTTGGTCACGAGACGAGTGCTAATCGCTGGGTGGGAGCTTAAAACGCCCAGGCTTTCCGAGGTGGGGATCTCTCCTGCCAACATCTCTGAGTGCAAAACCGAGGCGGCTGGTATCCCTGGCACCGCATATCGTCCTTACCATGTTACTGGCACTGGGGCAAATGTGGAAGGAATGACAGGAGCGGTGGGGGGGGGCACAGTCCAGGTGTTGGTGACAAGGAAGGAACCAGTCAGTCCCCAGTGCCTCCGCAACAGTGTCACAAAAGAATGTGCGAGCGCAAACCATCCTTTCACCTGTGCGTGTGAAGTGGACTGAGGTGCAGTGGCCCTGCCTCTTGGCAGTCTGCCAGCCCCGGAAGCACTGCTAAGTTTTTGTGCTCAGAGGTGAGCAGGTTGTGCCCACGAAGGAGGGCTCCAGGCCTTGCTGTTCTGTGGCCTTCCCTTGTTTTTCAGAATGTCTGTGGGAACCCCATAGAAAACCTGCTGGAAGCAACGGAGGCCACAGAACAGCCAGCCCGGGGAGGGGGGGATTGCACCTGTATCTGTTGCAAGAGGCACCCACCATCAGAAGGGCATGACAAGCGCACACTTTTTTCCCTTGAGTTATGTGAAGAGGGGGTGCCAATCTGAGGATGCCTCTCTGAAGGTGTCCTGCTTGGCTTGGCGCTCTCTATAAGTTATAAGTGCCAGCGTAGCTCCAAGCTTGTTTCTTGGTCTGCAGAAACCTCACCCACACCTGCACAAGTGGCAGTTCAAGCCTGGGGGGGGGGGCCAAGAAAGAGAGCCTGAATAGCTTCACTTGTCTGTAGCAACGGGAAAGCTGTATTTATTGTATATTACTGTGAATATTGGTGACGATTAGGGTTGCATGTGGTGTAGCTGGAGCTTGGGAGAGTGAGTGAATGAGTGCGGCTGCTCTTAGAATTGGTTGTCAGTGTGCAAAGGATGCCACTTCCACTCAGAGAAGGAACGTCTACACCTGGCAAGGTGTGCTCTGTAACCCGAGTCTTGCCCATTTTCTGCCCAAATAAGCTTAATGTGTTCAGATAAAGGACAGACACTAAACGGTGAATTTACAAGCACCCAAGAGAAAGAAATAAAGCAGGCCTGTTAACGACTTCATTCCAGCCGCAGAGGACGTGCTGAGCAAACAGGGCACCTGCAGCGTTGCCCAGGCAGCCCTCCTTGCCAGACAGACCGCCACCTGCTTTGTTTTGAACTGCCCCGTTTCCCGAGGGGGCTCCTTGTGCCGCCAAATACCTCACGGGCCTTTGTTGCCACACTGCGAGCCGCAAGGATGAAGGGGAGCCAGGGCTGCTGCCATTCCCGCTGCTCTGCTCCCCCCTGGCGGAGCCATGCCTCGGCCCTGGAGAGAGGGAGCCGGAAAGTGACTGATGTATATTTATTAGTTATTTATGGTTGCATTTAACTCAGTGGAAATTGTCCTCCGTGGTGTTTACACCTCACCCAGTGTCGATGGAGCTTCTTCCTGGGAACATTTTGTGTCCGATTCCCTTACGCCCTTCATCCGCATTGTGAATTCCTGGGGAAGAGCAGGCGGGGCCAAGCTGAAGGGCACTGCTGCTAAACAGGAGCCTGCGGTGGAAGGGGTGGGGTCTCTGCGTCAGCCCGGAGTGGGGAGTCTTCCTCACTGCATACTTTGCGTTGCAACTTTTTTTTTCCTTTCAACTTGAATACTCATTCCGAATGTAACGCTGTCCTGCAAGCAGCAGAGCAGTGACCAGGGCTGTGAGTTTCTGTGGGTATTTATTACAGACTGTTAGCCGGTTCAAGTGCTCTTGGGCAGGTGCCAGAGACCCAGAGTAAAGGGGGTTTTTTCCTGCCGGGGCTCAAACAGAGAAACGCTGTAACTTCCGAGCTGCGCTCACCCCCCCAAACAGCTCCCGCTGCTCGAGGTGACAAACGGCAGGCTGCCTGCTCTCCGGCGCATTTGGGGATACGTTCATGCACTGTAATTTTTATTTGTATTTACTTACCACTTGTAAATATTTTGTACAAAAGGGAACCGCGAGCCAAAGGCTGCAGCTCCTCTTGGGCGGGGGGACGGACGGGACTCTGGTTCTCCTGCCCAAGGTGGATCAGCTGCTCAGTTGACAAGTGTGTTTTGGTTTGCCAGTTTGGGGGCGGGGGGGTTAATTTATTCTCTGCTCTTCACACCTCAAGTCTACTCTCCCTGCCAACTCCACCAGACGTTGTCTTCGCCTCCCTCTGTAAACCCACCCTCGTGCTTTATCCTGGGAAGATCACCGCAGGCTGGTTGCCACTTGTTTCTAAGATCTCTCTTTCTCTCGGCTTTTCTTGTATTTAATAAATGCTCACTTTTGGTGGAAGTGTCCTTAACGCCACTTTGTACTTGGTCTCATCATGGCTGTGCGTGTGTGTGATGGAGAGTTTGGCTGAAACACCTGTTTGGAGGCCTGGTGCGCCCAACAAGCTTGGCGTCACCACGTCTGCTAGGCCCTGTTTCTTATATGTAGGGCAGGGATACCCAGACAATGGGAAGGAGACTCAAGTCACCAGGGTATTTTGAGAGCTGCAGCTGTGCTTGTGAGCCAGTGGGCTCTGCCTCCCCTGGGCCCACGCCCAGCCAGTGTTCCCTCTGCACGCAGCTCTGTGGGTCAAGCCTCTCTCTCTTGTTCAAGTTACACATCTCCCAAACCACCTCTAGGTCCCCACCTAAAGGCCAAGTGAGTAAAAAGCCACAGGGCTCAAGTGGGAAATATAAACTTTATTTCAAAGAATCTAAAAAGGACAGTCACCAGTACAGCAGAGAGGCAGCCGCTCCTCCGGTCTGAGGGCACTTCTGGTGGGAAAGGGACAGAGGCAGTCCAGGCCTTTCTCCTGGGCAAGTAGCGGAAAGATCTCTCTCTCTGTGGGAAGGCTGACAGCTCAGCACAAGGCCAGCCTCTTGCAGGAGTGCTGCCCAGCCCACAGCCTTCCTACTTGCAGCCTCTCCTGTGGCAGCCCTTGGGCAGCTTAAGGCCTCGTGTTGCTAAGCACAATCTCCCCTCCTTACCTAGAGCATAAACACACACAACACAGCCCAAAAGAGCAGTCCTAGACGGAAGCCGAAGGTGGCTGTGGCCACATCTCCGCCCTGCGGCTGTGGTTCACTTGCCTGCCCCCAGTACGGCTGCTGGCTCCCCTGCCCCCCCCATCTTTTGGGGGAAAGGAAATGCAGAAGGCAGCAAGTTGCTTGGCCATGGAACCCCTTTATTGTTGCCCAGGGTAGTCCGCTTCGTTTTGCCACGGTTTTGCCTGCGGAAGAGAACGGCAAGGGATGAAACAGAGTGTGTTATGTCAAACTTAAAACAAACCGGCCTTCAATGCCCCCCCCCCCGGCAAAACTCAAGTTAAAAATGCATTTAAAAATGTTATCCTGGGCCAGGGGACGATGCCCTCTCCTGGTAAAGCATTTTGCTTCAGTGCAGGCATTTTTCTTCCAAGGGCCGTAAGTTCTGGGAGGAGATGGTTCCTTGGCCAGGACCAACTGCAGCCCTTACCTTGGTGCTGTTGCCACGGGCAGGCAGGGTGACGCGCTGTCCTGCTTCACCTCGCAGGCTGTGGGAGGGAGGGAGGGAGAGGCGGCTGTTGGATGCCAGAGACCTCTTGCTCTTCAGCACCTTCAAGGCAGCAGCCGGGAAGCACAGGGAAGTCTGCAGCCCCCACCCAACCCCCATTTCCAGAGGATGCAACAAATTCTCTAGGACTTTGGGAGGTCTGGGGCCCGACCCTCATAGAGAAGCTGAGGTAGGACCCTTCTCATGGATTAAGGGGGGGGGGGCTCTCTTCCCACTGGCTGGGACAGAAGCCTGACTGGCCTGTCTTGCCTTCTAGAGCATCTGCAGGACTTAACTCTGCCACTACCTAAACCTGAACACAGGTAAAGGACAGACTTGCAGTTGGGGGCACAAGAAGTACAGAGAGCAGAGGAGACCTACCTGGGCCGAACTGGAGCAGTCACAGGGAAGCTTGGCACATAGCTGCTGGGGGTGGACTGCCTGGCGGGCAGGGCAGCGGCCACAGCAACAGGACTGCTTGTGCCCCGCCTTGGGGCTCTTCCGCTACTGCTGCCCCGCTCCTGGAGCTTCCCTCGCTCAGAGCAGCCAACGCTGTTCTCCCTTCTGCTGCTGGGGGAGGTCAACTGGCTGCGGTTGGTGGCGACTGGGCTCTCCCGGACAAGGCCTCCTTGGCTGGACAGGGGAGGTCTCTTCTGCCTGAATTCCTCCTCCAGGCACTGAGGGGAGGCTTCCCCTGAACAAAAAGAGGGGGACCCACTGAAGAGAGAGTGCCACGAAAACAGAGGGCAACCCTGCAGAAGCCAACGGCCGCAGAGTTTGGGGGCTGGCACCAAACAGCAAGAGGCGGTTGCTCTGCCATCAAGCCGCCCAGAGCCACAACACCGTGGACTTCCCGTCCAAAAAAGGCTGCAAGGACAGACGCGTGGCTGCGAAGGGGAGTGCTGCTGAGGCAGGAGGAAGACTGACCCCCGAGTGGGCCTGCACCCCAGCCCTTCTCCAGAGATCCTAACAAATGCCCCCCTCCTATTCCAGCAGGCAGCCTTTCCAAGCGAGGCAGCTGCTTCTCAGTTTTCCACAGGGGACTGTCTGGGGATCCACTCCACTTGTCTAGAGACTCGGGCAATACCTGGATGCTGGGTGCGGCTCTTAGGCAGGGCAGGTGCCTCCATCCCCTCCCCACTCTCTGGAGGCTCCTGCTGTGACTGGCTCTGTCCTGTCAAGGAGGCAGTGGCAGGACGCAGGTCGCACTGGTCCTAGGGAGAGAGAACTGTCAGTGGGGGCCTTCCTGGGGGACCACACAGCGTGGGCCAAAGAAGCAGGCTGGCTAAGCACAGAACCTCAGTACCTGGTGGTGGAAGAGAATATCCTCCTCCAGCTGAACACCACAGAATTCACAGGGGAGCATGAGGCTGCCCCCCACGTCCTGCTGGAGGGGACGCCTCTCTCTGTAGCCAGTGGACTGACTGCTCTGCAGCTGTTCCCACAGGTCCATCAGGCACTCGTCCCGGTCATGCCGAGAGGCGGAAGCACTAAACTTGCTGAACGAGGCCAAGGCGCTTGCTGGATTGCAGCCTGTCTGTTGTGGGGGGAAAGGGGCAACAAGGGATTGTTAGGTCCCTCCCACAGCCTCATTTCTCAGAGGCATCTTGCATACAGCCTATGCCGAGACAGCATTCCCTAGAACAGGGTGGAGCTGTTCACTGACAAGAGGTTTCATTCCATGCCCTCTTCCCATGCGCACTTGTCGCAAACTTAGGGGGGGTTTGGGGTGCTCAGAGTTCTTGGTTCTCAAACCCTAAAGCGCTCAAGACCCCCCCTGTCCAGTAGTACTGCCACCACCCTGTATGTGCCAGTGCCTCAGTCCAGGGACATTGAGACCCTCTAGGCTTAATTCTATCCCTTGCAGGCACTGAGCGCTTTCTTCAATTAAAGCTTCAGTCCTCAAGTTACTAGACCTCAGTGAGCACTTGGTAGCTTGCTGAACGGCTAGGCAGGATTCTGAACCTTTGTCCCCAACAGACAATGAAACAGCTCAGTAAAAGATATTTTAGTTTATTAAGTACATCAGGTTACGTAAGGCAGCAAATGCTAGAGGCGTAAACGTCTAGGAAACATATCAGCAATAAAATAACAAAGCTAGCTGGCTATCTCTCTTAATCCCTCTCTCTCACCTGGGTCAGTTACTCTTGTAGATCTTTTAGCTCCAGGCTACCTGTGAGGCCAGGTGCCCACGTTGGACAATGGAGCTTGCAGCGTGCAGGATGTTGCGCCCAAAAACTCTGCCCAAGAAGAAGCAGACACACCCCTTGGGGCACTCATTAGTATACCTCTTATGCTAATAGCACTGAGGTGACTTCATACCTATTTAGACTGTCCAATCAGAAACTTTTGAGGAGAGAACCTTCTCGGAGTGGGTCTGGTTGCCAGCCCTCCTAGTTCTTAGCCCTCCCAACCGGAGATCCATGGCTGCATTCCTTTCCGGGCGCCCCTCAGTCTACTGAGGTGTTAAGCATTCCAATGGGTTGTAATTCTTGTTGTCTGTCCTTTCTGGCCAGCAAAGGAGAAACAACAACCTTTTGGTTGTCCACTCACATTCTTGCAGCTGGGAACTGCGAGCAGCTTCTCCGTTACTGACTTAGTTTGGTTCAGGCTCCACATGCTAGCCTAGGCCTAAACTGTACCTATTCATGACAGCACTGTGCAATCTCCAATAAACCAAGATCTGAGTTTTAGACTGTTATGCTTCCATAACTGCAAAGTTTGCTGCTTCAATTCTGCATCACGTGCCTCCCCACATGCTCCACTTCACTAAGGAGACTTAACACAATGATTATGTGCATCATGGAACCACAGAACTGCCAGCCTCATGATCGCCAGAAGTCTAACCCCCTCACAGATACCCCAGGCCACCTTTCAATTAGCCTGAACTGCATCACACTTAGAGGACTTTGCAGTTTTGCACTGACACCAGACTTGGATCTACCACCCACCATTTACTTAAGCAGCTGTGCCATCTAGACACCTTTCCCTACAGGCCGAACCACAGGTGAAGACCGGACCAACCTACCCCTGCACCACAGCTAGAAACTTGTCCCATTTTTATATACACAACCTGATGGAGGATGAGATCTTCTTCGGGGTACAGCTCCTCACAGAATTCACAGGGCAGCAGGGTCTCAACTATAACAAGAAACAAGAGAAGGGCAGGATGACACTTCACTGCACAATTCCTCTCATCATGCTCATCTTCCAATCAATCACACTGACATGCAAGACACCACACAGTCTGAATCAGAGGCAAGCCACCTCCCTGTGCTATAGCTGGGGAATCGAGGCAGGCTAACAAGACATCACTTGGAGAAAGAGAAGAGAGCGCCCATTTTCGCAGACTCCTGCGAGTCAAGGGAGGGAGCAGCAGCTCCAGTAAAACTCACTCTCTCCCTTCACGTCAGCCTGTTATTTGAAGTCCTTCGCGTGCTACACTCAGGCCTCAGACTCCCTGCAGTGATTCCTTCCGACACTGCAAAGATCCCATGAGTCACCTCTGGGAGGGACCTCAAGTTACCGTGACGCGAACCACGGGATTCCCCACGATGAACTTCCAAAAGACACTGGGGAAGTGCCACAGCTCCACTTCGGAGCGCAGGCCCTGAACGCAACTGTCTCCAGACTGGCTGAAGCAGGGCAGAGTGAGGAGAGCCACAGACAGATGACTGTGGGCTGAGGGACCAATTCCAAGATGGTTTCATACGTGGCCGGTCAGTCTGCAGCAGTGTCATAGCAAGAGAGGCTGCCACTACACATGTCCAGCACATAGGTGCACAAAGGACATCCCAAAAGTAATCCTTGCCATCTCCAGCAAAAAGGGAAAGGAAGATCTGGAAACAGTCCCTCCTGTCCCAGCATTTCGTGCAAGTCCCCCTCCCCAAAATATAACTTTCATATCCCTCACAGAAGCTACCGTTCCCAAGTATCTTCCGTTAATAGGTTCTGCTGAGTGCCTGGAATGCTTGCAAACATCCCACGGCATCAATGCCTAGAGAGGCTCTGGGGCGGGCAGCAACCACCCTTCGCTCACCTTTTGGCTTGTTTGGGGCGTCAGCAGAAAAGCCCTGAGAGAAAAAGGGAGAACCGTAGCTCCAAGAGCTGTCCTCCTCAGCTGGCCTAGTCCTTCCAGGGCAGAAGTCCTTCCACAGCTCCCTCTGGACCTCAGCTGCACTGCGCTCACGAGAGCTGTTTCCCCGCTGCAGGCTGACAGCCAGAAGGTAGTCCGAGTCGCTGTCCGGCTCCTGGCCAATGAGGAGCTGGGTGTTGGTTACCTTCTCCAAGGAGCCTTTCAGAAGACAAAATGCAACCAAGTGTTAGACGCCAACGTGGCCGTGCCTTAATCTCACACTCTCTTTGGCTCAGTGCAATCCTATACAGCCTTATGCAGAAGTAAGCCCACAGTGTTGTTCAGGGGGCCTTCCTCCCAGGAAAGCGTAATCAGGGTGGCAGCCTTTGCCTTACGGTCCAACGGTGTAAGGAGGTCCAGAAAGCAACACAAATCCAAACACACAGAGACTGGGGTGGTTTTCTAAAACAAAGGGTCCCCACAACTGCATTTTTGAGGAAGGGGGCCAAGATGGGCCAAGATGGGAAACCGCCTTCTGTCACACTGGCCTGTGTGGAAAAAGCCAGCGCCAGTATTTGCAGAACCCCACAGCTTGGAGGGAAGTGCTGATCGTTGAGGAGGGTCAGAATGCAGTGCAACGCTCCTGATCTTCCACCTTCCCCAAAGCTCCTCCTGCCCTGGCTAATGCTAACGGGAAGCGGGGAGGAAACCGTTAAAAGACCTAAAACAAACTGCCAGGCATGCTCAAACAGAGGCAAGGGCAGAGCTGCCTCACACAGCACCACAGGGAGTCTGGGTCCCTGGAGCAAGCAGGAGCGGTGTTCACAGATACCCACTGTCATGAATAGGTACAGTTTAGGCCTAGGTTAGTATGTGAAGCCTGAACCAAACTAAGTCAGTCACAGAGAAGCAGCTCGCAGTTCCCAGCTGCAAGAATGTGAGTAGACAAACAAAAAGATTGTTGTCTCTCCTTTGCTGGCCAGAAAGGAAAGACAACAAGAATTACAACCCCTTGGAATGTTTAACACCTCAGTAGGCTGAGGGGCGCCCGGAAAGGAATGCAGCCATGGATCTCCAGTTGGGAGGGCTAAGAACTAGGAGGGCTGGCAACCAGACCCACTCCAAGAAGGTCCTGTCCTCAAAAGTTTCTGAATGGACAGTCTAAATAAGCACGAAGTCAGCTCAGTACTATTAGCATAAGAAGCATACTAATGAGTGCCCCAAGGGGTGTGTCTGCTTCTTCTTGGGCAGAGTTTTTGGGCGCAACATCCTGCACGCTGGAAGCTCCCTTGTCCAACGTGGGCACCTGGCCTCACAGGTAGCCTGGAGCTAAGAGATCTACAAGAGTAACTGACCCAGGTGAGAGATCGGGATTAAGAGAGATAGCCAGCTAGCTTTGTTATTTTATTGCTGATATGTTTCCTAGACGTTTATGCCTCTAGCATTTGCTGCCTTACGTAACCTGATGTACTTAATAAACTAAAATCTCTTTTACCAAGTTGTTCTATTGTCTGTTGGGGACAAAGGTTCAGAATCCTGCCTAGCCGTTCAGCAAGCTACCAAGTGCTCACTGAGGTCTAGTAACTTGAGGACTGAAGCTTTAACTGGAGAAAGCGCTCAGTGCCTGCAAGGGATACAATTAAGCCTAGAGGGTCTCAGTATCCCTGGACTGAGGCACTGGCACATACAGGGTGGTGGCAGTACTACTGGACAGGGGGGGTCTTGAGCGCTTTAGGGTTTGAGAACCAAGAACTCTGAGCACCCCAAACCCCCCCTAAGTTTGCGACACCCACCCACTGCAGTCAGAGAAGGAAAACCCTCCCCAAAATGTGCTCAGAGATGTGCTTCAGAGACAGCTGATTTGGATACCAAGAGAGAGACACAAAACAACACACACCAGTTTTCCCTTGGCTGCCCTCACCTGGATTCTGAGCCAGGTGTGCCGGAGTGACGCTCCTCTTGTTGGGCTCCCTGGGCTGCCGCTCCTCTGAAAGGCAGTTGTACAGCCTGCTGCTTTCCAGGCCCCTGTTCGTCCTGGGCAGGGCGTCCCCAGCCTGGAGGAGGCTCCTGATGGCCTGGAGGTCGCGCAGCGCTGCCCCGGAGTTCAGGCAGGGCTTGGCCGGGGCAACGCCCTCTTCCTTGGCCCTCTCCCCACAGTCCTCGGGGTGCTCCTTCAAGTCCTTCAGCATCACGTTGCGGCTGCAGCGGGCGCATCGCTCGGTCCGAGCGCCACAGTAGTCCTCGTGCTCCTGGAGCTGGTTGAAGGCGAGTTCCAGGTCGCAGTGCTGGCAGGCCACTCGACGCAGGGGACACTCCAGGGTCTGGGACAGAGAGCAGGGCATGGGTGCTTGTCCCCAGGCAGGCTTCACAGCACTGCTCCAGGCTGCAGAGGGAGGGAAGCCCTTTGCAGGATGCCTAAAGGACCCACCTCGGAAATGGCTCCGGTGAGTTGCCTCTCCCCCAACACTGGCTGCCTCGTGGCACTCAAGGAGGAGCTCCAGTCCCTAGTCCAGGGACCCCACCCTTGACCTAAGTGTCATTTTCTGGGGCAACTCCAGCATCAAGTCCACTAATGCCAAAGAATCAGGAAGGGGCAAATCCTGATTGGCGTGTGCACACACACACCACAGCTCGATCAAGGCTGCAGACTGCCACCCGTCTTAGGCAACCGATGTCAAGGACCGCCAGGGGATGGAGATCATCGTTTCCACCCCCTCCCAGCGAAATCTCTCCACACTGTCAGCAGACCAAATGCCAAGCAAGAGAGGCCACCACCCCGACCCAAGGACAATTCTTGGGCCGGGACACTGCACAGGCTGGTATCCAACTAGAGGTTTTGCATCCGGACAGTTTCAGAGCCGACAGGAGATAAACGTGTGTTCTTCTTTAAAAAGAGCCTGGGACCGTTGCCAGCTCTGGGCACATGATATGTGCTTTAGAAATCAGCTGACATTTCTTTCAGCGTGCATCTGTCTCCCTTGCACATTGAGATGTTAGCAGGTGCACGAGGACATGCAAAATACATGATATATGAAGCAGCCCTCTTAGCTCCTCTCCCCCTGGAAAAATAGGATATTCCGGCTTAGCTCATGGCGGCCTCTTGAGTTACTCACCCACAGAATATGTGCAGCTCACCTGCCTCGACAAGTCCATTGTTTATGGAACACTCACAGCCAAGAGAATCACCAACTCTCTTCTAGCCACACACCGCTTTCCTGCCTCTCTTATACCCCACAAGCAATAATAAGTTGAAGCAGGTCTGCTAAATATGGCAAGCGCACTAACCACGTGCTCCTGTAAAACACCTCTGTCCATCTTCATGCTGCATTTACAGGTCACCTAGGATGAAGAGGGCAGGATTTAGGGCTAAACCCACCTTGCAGGGAGGAGCCCAACTGCAGCGGGAAAGAGGTGCTACTTCTTACCTGTGTGTGCTCCAGCTCCTGATGGCTTTTCATCTCTGACTTGGGGAAACTCTCCTTGCAGACGGGACACACCCCGATGTTCCGACTGCAGTGAATCTCGTGCATGGTGAAGTTCGCCAGAGGAATCTCCTTTTGGCTGCAGGAAACATCCAGCGCTCAAGCAAGCTGCAGAAGCAAGTCTCCACAATTTGGGACAGTGACTGGAAACAGAAGTGCAAGGGGGTGCGCTCCAGGTTTTCCTTAAACCCCAGTGCAGGGGCTTGGAGGTTTGGCCCCACTCAGTTAGCAGGACCAACTTCTGAAGAGGCAGAAAAGCTGATAAACCTGCACCGTCTCCTCTGGCCACAGAATTCAGATTTCCACGAGAACAATGACTCTGCATGAATTGGAAAAACTGGCCTGCGGACTGGGCACCTGCCACACCAGACTGTGAACCTGGGATCCGTCACTCCCAAATGCACTTCAACCTCTGGGATAACAGCAGATCACGCAGTATTCCCAGAACACCTTTCAATAATTCAAAGCATGCTGTGCATTTTCTCAATAACCCTCACAACTCCGCAAGGCAGGCCAGCACTCTCCCCAGATTGTGAACTGGGGGAGGGGGGGAGGAAGGAACCAAGGCTGATGGACCTCAGACAGACAGGAAGGGTGTGTGACTGAACCATCTGGAATGCCTTGTACTCATGGGCAGGGACTCTCAGAACACAGAGACAACTCAGCCCTGAAGCCCAGATGCATGACCCTACATAGCCAGATTTCGCTCCAACAAGGTCATGCTGTCATCTGTGTTCTCTCTCTCTCTCTCATGCCTTACCAGTTGCTGCACAGTTGGGTTTCACTTTCTTGTTCTGCCACTGCAGCCATCGCCCTGCTGTTCTGGGAAACAGGAAGAAGAAGGCAGGGAAAGATCACTTTCTTTTTCCCCGTTTCACAAGCAGGCTTACTCATTCCCCTCCCACTCAGAATCCCTTTCACAAAAAAGCTCCCCTGGTGTTCCACCAGCAGGTTTGATTTTGCCCTGAGAGTTTGGGGAGGGCCCCTTTTGACAGCAGAGCTGCACCGAACCCCATTTAACAGCAGGGCAGTTGACAGGCTGAAGCACAGGGAGATGGGGGTTCCAGGACTTGCCACTGTTTTTGGCAACTTATTGCATTCACTGCAATGAGAGAAAAAACAATTTCCCCTCTTTTTTTAGCCAAATCACACACATGCTTCAAAAGCCTACTTTCTTTTCTCTCGTCTCCACAGTCCCACATATGGGCCCCTGTTATGAAACCTGCCAGAACTCTTATCAGCTACAAGAGGTATTTCATGGCCCTCTCCTTGTCCCTCTTGGCATTCATGCTGATGTGGGGTGGGGGGGGCGCGGCCGTGGGGAACAGCACCACCCAACTCACTTATCTCTTGGCCACCACAATACAAAGTACAACAGGATTTTTGAAAGGAAGCCTCTAAACAACTTACCAAAAATCACTTTAATAAAAAAAAAGATGCGACAAACTTCTAGCAAAGGCACCAGGATCAGGCCCTCGGTTAGGCGGACACTTGCTTTGACATGGAAATCCCTACCTTTAAAAAACAAATGTGATTGGGCATACAAATATTTTAACAGGGGGCGGGGGGGGAAGAGGGGAAGCCCTTAACAGCCCAACCCTGACACCATGCTGACCCTCTCTTCTGTTTGGCAGGGAAGGAAATAATATAATCATCAAAGTATTTTTCAGTGACATTTCAGGCTTTCTCATTGCTCCCCCCCCCCCAAAAAGGGAAGCTTAAGTACATGTGGCTGAAATCAATGCACCTTTTCCCCCAGTTGACCCTGCCCTTTAATTGCCTCTCCCCCATTCAGTTATTGCCCCCATTGAATCTCAGCAAGCTCACAGGAGCAAGGAAAAGCCCTCCCCCCTTTTGTACTTTGTAAAGCACCAGCCTGCAGGCCGGGAGGGGGGGGGAAGAGAAGGGGAACATAAAACTGCTCAGAAGGGCCACTGCAGCTGCAGCAACTGCGAAGGTTCAAAGCCATTTCCTGGCTGCTGTTTTTGTGGGCGGCAGGAAAAGCCCCGACTGGCTGCCAAGGCTGCTGGGAGAAAAGGCTCTCCAGGAATTTAAGCAGCCTTTCAGATAAATGAAGCTACCTTTCTACGCGCACGTGTGTGTGTGTGTGTGTGTGTGTGTGTGTGTGTGTGTGTGTGTGTGTGTGCGCGCGCACATACATCTCTGTGTGTGTGTGTAAATATTTATGTGCCTATGCATCTCTGTGTGTGTATATGTATATATTTATGTTCGTATGTATATATACATATACACACATGTATGTGTGTAGATGTATAACGACATATATGTGTGTGCGTGCGCATGTGTATATATATGTGTGTGTGTGTGTATATATTTATGTGTATACGTATAAAAGTATTGGTGCATGTATATACACGTGTGCGTATTTGTACAGATATTTGTGTATGTATATATATACACGTGTGCGTGTATATATACGTATACGTGACTGTACGTATATATGTATATATATTTGTGTGTGTGTGTTTGTATAGGTGCTTGCGTGTTTATATAAATGTGTGCGTACACACACAAGAGACAACCCCCCCTTCAGAGGGGGGTGGGGGAGGGCAGAGAAAGAGAAAGGGGGTTCCCCCCCCCGGACAGAGTTGGGGGGCAGCAACTGGAGTCTCCCACGGGGGTGGGAGGAAGAAGGCTGCAGACCCTCCCCCAAAAGAGGCACACGACCCCCCCCCGGGTCCAGACCCCCCAGTGCCACGGGAGGCCCTGCACCCCCCCCGGCAGGTCCACCCAAGCAAGCCCCCCGCCGTCCCAGGGAGGGCGCCGACACTCACCAGCCCGCCGCCTGAGCCTCCCGGCAGTCCCGGCACCAGCTCTCTAAACCGACCCTCCGAGCGCCTCCCTGCCGGTGGGAGCCCTCGCGCTCCCATTGGCGGGGACGCCCCGCGGGACAAGCCCGGCCTCCTCCGATTGGCTCCGGCGCCACAGCCCGCCTCCAGCACTCCCATCGCCCCGCCCCTGCAGCGGGGGAGCAGCCCGAGGCCCCTGTCCGACCACGCCCCCAACCCTGTCCCCGCCCCCTTCGCGGACTGCTGGGAAGCCGAGTTCCTCCACTCCTTTTCCCAGCAAGAGGCCTCGCGGCAAGACCGGAAAGGGAAGCTCTGCGCATGTGCAAGGTGCTTCTCCTCCTCTGCAGCTACAGCCTCCCTCCCCACCCCTTTTAAGGGGCGGGCCTTGCACCCCCTGCTCACAAATGGGCCAGTCCTGGGGGTGCCCAAGCCTTGCACCCCCCTGCCCAGAAAAGAGCCAGTCCTGGGAATCCCCAGGAACCTTTCCCCTTAAAAGGAGTGGGGAGGGGAGGCTGTAGCTGCAGAGGAGGAAAAAGCACTCTGCACGTGCACTGAGCTTCCCTTTTCGGCTTGCACCCAGGCCTTGCACCCCCCTGCTCAGAAAGGAGCCAGGAAGGTGGGTGAAGGCAGGCCAGCCAAAGGGGAAGAAGTTGTCCAGAACCCATTCAGGATGAGGCTCTGTGCCACTCTCCTCTCATAAGAACATAAGAACAGCCCCACTGGATCAGGCCATAGGCCCATCTAGTCCAGCTTCCTGTATCTCACAGCGGCCCACCAAATGCCCCAGGGAGCACCCCAGATAACGAGACCTGCAAGGCATTCTGGGAATTGTAGTTAAGAACATAAGAACAGCCCCACTGGATCAGGCCATGGGCCCATCTAGTCCAGCTTCCTGTATCTCACAGCGGCCCACCAAATGACCCAGGGAGCACCCCAGATAACAAGAGACCTGCAAGGCATTCTGGGAATTGTAGTTAAGAACATAAGAACAGCCCCACTGGATCAGGCCACAGGCCCATCTAGTCCAGCTTCCTGTATCTCACAGCGGCCCACCAAATGCCCCAGGGAGCACACCGGATAACAGAAATCTCCCCTTCTCACCTTTGCAGAAAGATGGGAGATTGTGGCTGCGCGATGAATGGCTCCTTCTAAAGCTTTCAAAAGGCAAAGACCAGAGAATAGGGCCATAAATCTGAGACCCTCGGATGGCGCTCAGGGTGACCAGATGCCATAACCACTAACGAGGACCAGGCACCCCAAAATGTAGGACATGCAAGAACAATGGAGGAAATAAAAGCTAAAAACACTAATATACTGATTTCATAGGGTTAATTTAAACACTCTATTACTTATTAAATTTAAAAGCATATTACATAGAATTTATGTATTCCAAGAAGGTTCTGTGCTGCCTGCAGGAGCCCACTCACAGAGAAAAGGAGGACATTTAAGTTCTTGTCCAGAACACGAGGCTAAAAAGAGGACATGTCCTGGAAAAAGAGAACATCTGGTCACCCTGGTGTCACTGGACATCAGGAATTGCGGCTGACCCCAGTGGGAATCCCACCAGGAAGGCTCCGACTGAATCATTCCCCTCCAGACCAGAGGTTCTCACTGGTGACCCCAGCAAGTCTGCCCTGTTCACCCTTAAGAATGTAGTGGAAGAAGCAATATATTGCCTGTTGATGGGCATCGATAAAGTAGCAGCAAATGGACTGAGTTTTACGGTTTCCTGTATTGATGAAACTCCTATTCCAAATACACAAAGTGCTGTACAGCAACATCAAAAAGAAAAAAAACAAATTAAGAACATAAGAACAGCCCCACTGGATCAGTCCATAGGCCCATCTAGTCCAGCTTCCTGTGTCTCACAGCGACCCACCAAATGCCCCCAAATTAGCCATCAGAACACAAAAGAAATACATTAGGACCCTACAGGAATATGGAAACAAGTGGAACAAGGAGGAAAAGCTTTCAAACAGAATTCAAAAGGCACAGAAAGGATCTCTGGAGGTGGCAGTGGTGGGGGGGGAGGGAAGGTGCCCTAGCAAGCCACAACACATGTAATTTGCCTTTAATGGCAATGGCAGGAGAGGAGGAAGGATCAATGCAAGGCTTCTCAGGTTATGCAGACACCGTATCTTGCTGAAGAAACCTGCAGGTTATCCATATGGCAAAGAAATACTTCCTGGGGGAAACCGGTGTAGTATCTCCACGTCCAGCCAGCTTCCTGAGGGAATTCAGCACAAGATCCGAAGCCCGGGGCTGGCAGTGCGCCCAAGTCCACAGTACCTTGTGGTGGGGCAAAACTGTTCGCTTTTCAAGCGGCGCAAGACTCTTTTGTTGCTTCCATACTGAAGGGAGCTCTGGCATTTATGTGATGCTCCCTCTCTCTCCCACAACTAATCCTTTGGGAAGCGCACCTGCGCGAGTGTCACAAGCCAAGAATTCTGCGGCACCTTATTGGACTGACGCATTTATTGTGGCATAATCATAAATATGCCGCTGTCATTTTTGCTACCCAAGGCAAACGCAGTCACCCCTCAGGAATCTGGCACTGATTGCAGATCCCAGGACAGGAGTCAGTCAGGCTTTCACCTCCACTGGCGATTTAGCCCCCAGCTTACATTGCTCCCACATGCATGGCTGCCTTTCTCACTTTCTTTCGAGGAGGACCAGATAAACACAACGGAAGGCAGCAGGGCTCCTCTCCCGTACATGACTGTGGAGAATAGGGAGCTTTCTCAGCAGATGCTGCCAATTGCCACGCAGAAGTGACAACAGTGCCACCTCCTGAAATATTGCCTACTGCAAGATTAGAGACACGGGTGAGACCACCCTTTGCAGCGGGTACTTGCCTTTCCTGCTCAATCCAGCTGACAACAAGACGGTGGTAGCGCCACTTGCTTGACCCGTACCAGATCAGGGCACAAGCCAGTCATGGTGGATCTCAACCAACCAGCTACAGAACAGCGCACCAAAGGATGGCACACGGTCAAGATTGGTGCATTTCTTTTCAGGTTTATCACATCAGGGATGGGGTCCCGTTTTACGTTCTTCTTCATGTACCGGCTCCTAGACTCTTGGACTTCCTGCTCCCAGCCATCTCTCTCTCCCACTTCTGCTCTCTCATCTTGCTTTTGCTCTAGGGCAGGGGTCTCCAAACCCCGGCCCGGGGGCCAAATGCGGCCCACAGCCAGTCTCTATCTGGCCCGCGGCCAGCCTCTGATCTACTGAGAGCCTCTGGCCGGTTGACCAAACACAACAGAGTTGTGCTTGTGGGGTGGGGGAACGGGGGTCTATTTAAGTGTGTGCTTTATTTCTTGGGCTGTGTTGGTGCTTGGAGAAATCCTGGACATTTGAGCCCATTCATGCATTTACTCATTCATCTAAGTTCTATCTCTAATGTATTTATTTAAATTTTTTTTCCCAGCCCTCAACACTGTGCCAGATATTTGATGTGGCCCTTCGGTTGAGAAGTTTAGAGATCCCTGCTCTAGGGCCACAGGATACTGGGCTCTGTGCAGAGGGACAAGCTGACCCAACAAAATGCACACGGGAGGAAGATGACATCCTGATCTCACTCACTGCAAGCCCCACCATATTGACAATAGTCTACAGCAGCCATTTTCAACCACTGTGCTGTGGCACACTGGTGTGCCGCAAATGGTCCCCAGGTGTGCCACAGGAGTTTGGTGGAAGGTCATTTATTAATAGGACCATAGGGATATGAGTCCCCCACCAACACCAAGGTGTGCCTTGTCAATCATCCAAAAACTGACGGTGTACCTTGACCATTTTAGTACCTTGTCAGTGTGCAAAAGCAAGGACAAGAACACAAAAGGCACCACAGAATAGCAAAGCTATTTCTTTCTCTATCTTTGAACCAGCCAGACCAGGGGAAAGCGCGAACGCAGTCCCCCACTACCACAAATTATGCAGTCGAGTTTCCCGCATTTGGGGAAATCGCAGGGGTCAGCACACCCGAAGTGCAATGGATGAGCCTCACCCTGGGAAAACCACCTTCATGATCATGGTGTCTCCCCTGCCAGGTAAGTATGAGTTGGGGTAGCAAAGGCATCCCCTACTGCCTCGCTGGCCCTGCTTTCTTACATACAGTGATTCAAATTTCGCTCCTGCAGCGTTCAGAGAAAGTGTTGTGCCAACCTTACCGTGTTTAACCCAGTCGATGGAGGTCTTACAACTGTGTTCCTCTTCCTGCCTTTTACATCTCTTTTTACGTTCTCTGTCTTCCAGGATGCTCTGCGGCTGCCAACAAATCTGCATAAGTAGGCAAGTCCTAAAAACATCACCCCTCTGAATTTCCACTGCCAGGCGACAGGGGGAGGCAGACCACCCCCCATCCCCCCATCTACATACCCATCCCTGTTCTGTTGCTTCTTGCATGAGAGGGGATAACACTCTGCATCTCGAACATGCTTCCTGTTATCTCAGGAATCCCTCTGTATGCATAATGGGTGAGGCGTCATCCCACCAAACCTGCAGCTATCTCTGTGCAGGAATACTGACACCTGGATCTTATGCATGTCCACCCGATGGATTTCCATCAATGGGACTTCCTGGTAAGTGTGCACACGTCTGCAGCTGTAGCTTGTGTACTCTGCACAAAACAGCTGTTATTAGGAATATCAGTGCAGGTAACCATGTCCTTTTTACTACGCCTGGATGCTCCGTGCTTGGGATCACCAACCTCTTTCCAATGTATGTAACTGTGTTTTGGGACCTGATATTTGCTACTCGGCTGTTTTACTTTGTATACGTGAAACATTCTCTAATAAAAAGTTAATCTGTTTCGTCCACAGTCCCATAAACCTACTGAAATAAACACACTTTCCACTGATCCTCATGTTAAACTTCTGTTTCTTGCTCTATTCACCTCAGTTTAAATTTGGAAACATTCTCTCTTGCAAACAAATACTAATAGGGCCCAGACACCCACATCCCTGACACGTCTTGGAACTCAGCTTTATCTCATGGTGGTGCCACGGACAGGGCTATGCTGCCTATTTCACCTATGGTTGGCAACCTTCAGTCTGGAAAGACTATGGTAGAAGCCTACAGCACCCGGTATTCCCAGGCGGTCTCCCATCCAAGTACTAACCAGGCCTGACTCTGCTTAGCTTCCGAGATCAGACGAGATCGGGCATGTGCAGGGTAACAGTTTCACCTGCTGCTTAAAAAAAATACCCCATTTAATATGCCATGTCACAGGCAATCCTCTATAAGTAAATATTTTTATATAACATAGACATATACTGAATCTCTATCACAAAGATAACAAAACAAAGATCATACAAAGAGAAATGGCAAAGCAGCACTAAGAATAATACACCAACAGCACTAAAAAGTGAAAACAGGCTGACCGTATTTGCCCAACAAAACATGCAACGCAACTGCGTTTGCACTTTTCCTCACTACCACAAATTATGCCTTTTGGTTGCTGCTGCATGTTTGGTTGGACACATATGATGTGATACTAAGGGCACAATCCTAACCAGGTCTACTCAAGTAAGTCGTATTTTGTTCAGTGGGGTTTACTCTCAGCATTGCAGCCTTAAGCCCTTATATGTACAAAGGGCAGGTGTGTGTTGGCAACCTTCAGTCTCAAAAGACTCTGGTATCGCGCTCTGAATGGTGGTTCTGGAACAGCATCTAGTGTGGCTGAAAAGGCCAATTCGGGAGTGACAATCCCTTCCACATTGGGAGCAAGTGCAGTCTGTCCCTGGTCTGTCTCCTTGGCTGTGGGCCTTCCTTCTTTGCCTCTTTGCCTCAGACTGTTGGCAAAGTGTCTCTTCAAACTGGGAATGGCCATGCTGCACATCCTGCCTCCAAGCGGGCCGCTCAGAGGCCAGGGTTTCCCACCTGTTGAGGTCCACTCCTAAGGCCTTCAGATCCCTCTTGCAGATGTCCTTGTATCGCAGCTGTGGTCTACCTGTAGGGCGCTTTCCCTGCACGAGTTCTCCATAGAAAAGATCCTTTGGGATCCGGCCATCATCCATTCTCACGACATGGCCGAACCACGTTCCAGGGCGTTCAGGCACACTGACAAGGCACTACAATGGTCAAGGTACACCATCAGGTTTTTGAAAATTGACAAGGCACACCATGCTACCAGTGGAGGGCTCACATCACCCACTGGCCCAACTAATAAGTGGCCTTCCCCCAAATTCCTGTGGACAACACATATTACATCAATGTGCCATAGCACAGTGGTTGAAATCTCTTGAAAAACAGAACATAAACATTTTTCTATCTTTGAACCAGCCAGATCAGGGGAAAGCGCGAACGCAGTCCCCCACTACCACAAATTATGCAGTCGAGTTTCCCGCATTTGGGGAAATCGCAGGGGTCAGCACACCCGCAGTGCAATGGATGAGCCTCACCCTGGGAAAACCACCTTCATGATCATGGTGTCTCCCCTGCCAGGTAAGTATGAGTTGGGATGGCACAGGCACTCCCTCCTCCCTTGCTGGCCTTGCCATCTAACGCACAGTGACCATCGCTGAGCACCCGCCGGTATCCTCACGTGGGCGCAGCAAAAATGTACCATGCTCCAAATCGCATGATGCATGTCCCGGGGTGCCCTACAAGCCCCAATCCGCACCCCTTTTTTTGCTCCCACAATGCTCTGGTATACGTATATTTGCATGCAGACCTGCGTCCTTCTACGCAGACTGCTGCATCCACTTTCCATTGGAGCAGAAAGAGAGCAGGGAGGAGTTTAAGGTATTTCCTGCAGTTTGTGCCCAATAGAGGATTTGATTTGTTCCTTGGCCCCTCCCCGATTCTATCACTCCGACACGGGGTAGGCTAATCCAGCTGTTGCAAGAACTACGTGGGTGTCATTTCTTCATCATCAATAGTTGCCTGCTGGATTCCCTGCTATAGACAAGTCACCTTAAGAAAACCTTTGGCTTCACTTTGCTTTCTCACAGCCCACCTTTCTATATTTATCACTACAGAAATGTCATTTGCAGAGGGAAGAGGCTCCACTTCTGTTGTGATCCTCTGCCCCTGCCTGAGTGCCTTCAGTTCGTACAAAATTAACTGTTAGAAGAGCCAACCGCTGGCATAAGCGACCCACCTTTTCTGGCACGCCTACAGAAGTTCAGAAGGATCTCTGGCTCTGCTGGATCAGGCCAAAGGTCCATTTCGTCCAGCATTTTGTTTCCCTCTGCATCTAGATACTTCTGGGAAACTCACAAGCTGGGCGACAAGGCCACAGTTCTCCCTACTCCATCCCTGATATTCAGAGGTCCCCTTAGCTTTCAAGGCTAATGGCTGTTGACAGACGTGCCCTCCTCCATGAAGGTGTCCGACCCCTTTCTAAAGCCATCAAAAGACATGGACGTACCTGCACCTGGTGGCAGTAAATTCCAGAACTGAATTATGTGCTGTGTGAAGAAGTCCTTGCTTTCATCTTTCCTGAATCTAGCCAATCAAAGACACTGCGTAGCCATAATTCTATATGGGGAGATAAGAGGGACAAATGATTCTCTCTCAATTTACTAGACTGGCTCCCTGAGTTATGGATGGCCCAACTGCAGGCAGTTGTGCTGGCACTTTCGTGCTGGCACAGCACATTCTTCAGTGCTGCTGTTGCACAAGCAAGTAGCACTGGACCAGCAAGAGACAGATGTTCTGGGCTTCATACATTTCGTCTTCCATGCAGGCCTCCGGGACCGAACTGGCATGTGGGTAGGGGGACTTACTATACACTAAGCATAATTGCATAAACCTCCAGCAGGTATACCCCGGTGTAGTCAATTTTTGCTATATCTCTGGCCTTTCCTTATAGCGAATGTGTTCTAACTGCCTGTGAATTTTGCTTGCCTGTTGCTGCATGTTTCACAGCCCTAACATATCATTTCTGAAGTGAAGCAACCAGAACTATGAACAGTATTCCAAGTGTGGCCAGACCACAGATTCATATAAAACCATGACAGCGGTGGCTAATTTACTTTCTGCTTCCTAATAATCTCTAGTATGGAATTCTCCTGTCTTTATACTGGCAGACTGTGATTTGATGTTTAGACCTATACATAACCTTCAGCATGAAACCTGGAACGTGCTGGAAACCCTAGCATGTATGCACTGCTGAAACAGAGACGCCTGCGTTGGCTCAGTCATGTCGTGAGAATGGATGATGGCCGGATCCCAAAGGATCTCCTCTATGGAGAACTCGTGCAAGGAAAGCGCCCTACAGGTAGACCACAGCTGCGATACAAGGACATCTGCAAGAGGGATCTGAAGGCCTTAGGAGTGGACCTCAACAAGTGGGAAACCCTGGCCTCTGAGCAGCCTGCTTGGAGGCAGGCCGTGCAGCATGGCCTTTCCCAGTTTGAAGAGACATTTGGCCAACAGTCTGAGGCAAAGAGGCAAAGAAGGAAGGCCCACAGCCAGGGAGACAGACCAGGGACAGACTGCACTTGCTCCAGTGTGGAAGGGATTGTCACCCGAATTGGCCTTTTCAGCCACACTAGACGCTGTTCCAGAACCACCTCTCAGAGCGCAATACCAGAGTCTTTCGAGACTGAAGGTTGCCAACATGCATGCAAAACCTAAGGACCCAATCATATCCCATTTTCCAGTGCCAGTGCAGCAATGGGGCGTGGTGGTGGGGGCAGTCACAGAGGCCTCCTCAAAATAAGGAAACATTTGTTTCCTTACCTTGGGGTTGCACTGCCGCTGCACTGGTGCTGGAAAGTTGGATAGGACTGGATCCTAAGGCTTCAATTCTATACACACTGACCTGGGAGTAAGTTCCATTAAGCTCAAATGCACTTACCTCTAAGTAGACTTGCAGAAGATTGCACTGTTAGAAAAGCAGTGTCGAAGAGGGTCAGCTCTAAAGCATAAGCCAAAAAGTAATCCCTGAAAGACTGAAATAATCCTGACTCTATTCAAATTCCACATCACTTTGCCATACACAAATGCAAGGTAGTCCACAAGCACACAGAGATGTAAATTATGGGCATCTCAAGGAGTGACTGAAAGCACATGTAGCTGCAACAGTATCAAGAGTAAATGTTACCACAGCACTGAATTAAAAGTACTGAGGTACTGAATGAACAAATCATATCTCCTAAAAACCAGATATATATATATTGGCAACCTTCAGTCTCGAAAGACTATGGTATCGCGCTCTGAGAGGTGGTTCTGGCACAGTCTGTCCCTGGTCTGTCTCCCTGGCTATGGGCCTTCCTTCTTTGCCTCTTTGCCTCAGACTGTTGGCCAAGTGTCTCTTCAAACTGGGAAAGGCCATGCTGCACAGCCTGCCTCCAAGCGGGCCGCTCAGAGGCCAGGGTTTCCCACTTGTTGAGGTCCATTCCTAAGGCCTTCAGATCCCTCTTGCAGATGTCCTTGTATCGCAGCTGTGGTCTACCTGTAGGGCGCTTTCCTTGCGTGAGTTCTCCATAGAGGAGATCCTTTGGGATCCGGCCATCATCCATTCTTACGACATGACCGAGCCAACGCAGGGATTCCAGCACTTTTGTCCTGCCAGAGCCAACGGGATTCTAGCACGAGAATGTGTTGTATGTGGAAGGCATTCTAGCACGAGAATGTGTTGTATGTGGAAGGCATTCTAGCACGAGAATGCGTTGTATGTGGAAGGCATTCTAGCACGAGAATGCGTTGTATGTGGAAGGCATTCAGTTTCCTCTCCTGTTGTGAGCGGAGAGTCCATGACTCACTGCAGTACAGAAGTGTACTCAAAAACCAAAAAAAAAAAGTGAGTACAAAAACCAGAACATAAAACATTATTCTATCTTTAAACCAGCCAGATCAGGGGAAAGCGCGAACGCAGTCCCCCACTACCACAAATTATGCAGTCGAGTTTCCCGCATTTGGGGAAATCGCAGGGGTCAGCACACCCGAAGTGCAATGGATGAGCCTCACCCTGGGAAAACCACCTTCATGATCATGGTGTCTCCCCTGCCAGGTAAGTATGAGTTGGAACAGCACGGGCACTCCCTCCTCCCTTGCTGGCCTTGCCATCAAACGCACAGTGACCATAGCTGAGCACCCGCCAGTCACCTCACATGCGGGCACAGCAAAAATGTACCATGCTCCAAATTGCATGATGCATGTCCTGGGGTGCCCTACAAGACCCAATCCGCACCCCATTTTTGCTCCCACAATGCTCTGGTGCACACATATTTGCATGCCCGCTTGCGTGTCACTACTTCCTTCTACGTATCCACTTTGCTGTGCTTTCCATTGGAGCAGAAAGACAACAGGGTGGAGCTAAGGAATATCTGTCAGTTCAAGTGAATCCAGAATTTGCTCTGTCCCCCGATTGCCCCACATTTCTATGGGATGGGATGGGCTACACTCGCTACTCTGCCAGGTCTGCATCCCTCACTAACTTCCCTGCTGGATTCACTGCCTTGGACAGCCGACTTAGGAACAATCACTTGGTTTTTTCAAAGCCATCCCCTGACATAGCTTATCAAAACAGAATTCTCATTCGCGGCAGGAAGGAACACAAATCTTTGACAGCTCAGGCTGTCTCCCATTAAACCTTTACTGACCTGATCAGTAATTTACCACTAGAACATAAGAAAATAAGAACCGCCGCACTGGATCAGGCCATAGGCCCATCTAGTCCAGCTTCCTGTATCTCACAGCGGCCCACCAAATGTCCCAAGGAGCACACCAGATTACAAGAGACCCTTGCATCTGGCATTCTGACATAACCCATTTCTAAAATCAGGAGGTTGCGCATACACATCATGGCTTGTACCCCGTAATGGATTTTTCCTCCAGAAACTTGTCCAATCCCCTTTTAAAGGTGTCTAGGCCAGATGCCGTCACCACATCCTGTGGCAAGGAGTTCCACAGACCAACCACACGCTAAGTAAAGAAATATTTTCTTTTGTCTGTCCTAACCCGCCCAACACTCCATTTTAGTGGATGTCCCCTGGTTCTGGTGTTATGTGAGAGTGTAAAGAGCATCTCCCTATCCACTCTGTCCATCCCCTGCATAATTTTGTATGTCTCAATCATGTCCCCCCTCAGGCGTCTCTTTTCTAGGCTGAAGAGGCCCAAACGCCGTAGCCTTTCCTCATAAGGAAGGTGCCCCAGCCCCGTAATCATCTTAGTCGCTCTCTTTTGCACCTTTTCCATTTCCACTATGTCTTTTTTGAGATGTGGCGACCAGAACTGGACACAATACTCCAGGTGTGGCCTTGCCATCGATTTGTACAATGGCATTATAATATAAGCCGTTTTGTTCTCAATACCTTTCCTAATGATCCCAAGCATAGAATTGGCCTTCTTCACTGCCGCCGCACATTGGGTCGACACTTTCATCGACACTTTCATCGATCAAAGCACACTGTTGCTTTGTGTGTCACCTTATGCTCTGATTTGTGCCCCACTGCTGTAATGCGTGCCTAGAACAAACCCATTCAGAAGCCAGGCACACCAGCAATGACTGCAGTGCAGGGACCACCCACAGAAGACCCTCCTGGACCCACGATCATCGACTGGAGGCTGCCATTGGTGGAGGAAGTCTGGCCTGGCACAGCTGGCCGCGTGCAAGGCGAGACTGGCACGTCTCGCTCTCTAGCCTTGGACTGAGGGCCCGATCCTATCCAAACTTCCAGCATCAGTGCAGCTGCAACACAGCCTTGAGTCTTCTTAAGGAGCCTTCTGTGACTGCCTCCCCACCACAGGATGCAGCACATCCCTCAGTGGCTTGGTTGCACCAGCAAGTAGTGCTGGATTCAAGACCTTGTTCATCATCCCTTCTTCTCCTCACATCACCCTCTCCTCTGCTACTCTCCTTCTGTCAACAATTAAATTGCAAGCTCCTTGGGTCAGGGACTTGTTCCTCTTGCTAGCATGGGCATGGATGGCACTGCACAAATTATATACAAACACACACCAACGTCTCAGATCAAAATCTTGAGGCTTTCTGTGCCTGTCATTTACACTTTTGTTCATTCTGGGCTCCCTTTTTACTCATGTTTTTCTCTTGCTTTTTTATGCTGCCCCCCCCATCCCAAGTCTATGCACTAAGGGCCCAATCCCATCCAACTTTCCAGCACCAGTGCAGCCTCAATGCAGCCCCGAGGTAAGAGAATAAATGGAGGCCACCTCTGCGGCTATAATGGTGATTGGGCAGCAGTGCTCTCTACAAGCAGCAGGTTGTTTATCCCTTGATGCACAAAGCTTAATCTACCCTGTCAGTTTTCTGAAACACCAAAAATTGGGTCATGACCCACTGGTGGCCCACGGACCCACAGTCTGAGAACCACTGCACTAGGAAATATGTCTTCCTTGATTGCAAGGGTATTTACCTGCAAGCAAGCCTGCATTCAACCACTGGTCTGATTCGCTAATTCTTCTTCTGAGGCTACAATCCTATCCACATTTCCTAGGAGTAAGTCCCCATTGACTATAATGGAACTTACTTCTTGCCTAGGATTGGGCTGTGACTATGCTGCCCAAGTGGTTGGAAGAGGGGCAAAAAGGTTTGCCCCTCATGCCCAGGACATGCACACATTATTGGGCCTAAGGCACATGGCTTGCAAAGGCATGCATACATCTCTGGAACAAGAGCACATAGAAAATTCCTCTTATCTTTGAACCAGCCAAATCAGGGGAAAGCGCGAACGCAGTCCCCCACTACCACAAATTATGCAGTCGAGTTTCCCGCATTTGGGGAAATCGCAGGGGTCAGCACACCCGCAGTGCAATGGATGAGCCTCACCCTGGGAAAACCACCTTCATGATCATGGTGTCTCCCCTGCCAGGTAAGTATGAGTTGGAATGGTCCAACACTCCCTCGTCCCACGCTGGCTCTGCCACCGAACACACAGTGACCACAGCTGAGCACCTTCCAGTACTTCAAGGCGGCGAAATTGCAAACGGACCCTTTCCTCCAGCCTTACTAAATGGGGTCCTGGAGAGAGCTGCGCCCACAGTCCCCCCGCTCTGCACCCTGACCCTGTTCCCACAATGCTCTGCTGCGGGCAAATCTGCATACGTATGCGTAAAAAGACTTTGCCAGCTTCCCATCTGAGGCTCCAGGCAGCAAGTCAGGAGGAAGTACAATGCTTCCTGTGTCTCTCTGCAGATGCCTCTCACTTATGTGGCATTAGGGCTTTACTGCTTTCTCTATAGCAGCTCATCCCCTGCATGCATGTGTGCCTTTCATAATGGTGGGACTACAATGGTCCTCTCTGCAATGTACTAGCAGGCTGCTTCACACATCACTCTTTGGATAACACACTTTTCCGGAGCTGCCTTCCTAAAGTGAGGACCACTGTGTGTATTTCTTTGTCACTTTTAAAAGCACAATACTGTACAATACGAGCACCAAATCTGCAACTTCAGCACTTTTGAACAGCCATCTACCCTGTTCCACAGCTCACAATAAAAAACCACACACCTGGTCAAGTGACAGAAAGCCGCAGGTGGGGGGAAAGCTAAGCATCCACCCCCCTCCCCTGCAAATACACACAAAATCCAGTTTGGGGGTCCCCAAGCTTCTAGTTCTGGCCAAAGGTCTGACCAAAGTACAGAAGGAAAAGTTGTTTTGTTGACCAGAATCTGTTAAGTACCAACTTAAATGCAGGTCCGTAGCCAGGATTCTAGAAGTGGGGGGGGGGGCAACTATTTTTTCAAGGGGGGCAATGATGTCAGTATCTATACTGGTGGGCAAAATGAAAGGGTAAGTCTGGAGAAACATCAAAGTCTGGAGAAACTCCCCCAAATTTCATGAAGAGAAAATAATGTGGATTGTTGTATCAATAATGTAACAATAATTTGCATAGAATAAATGCATCTCTGCATGCATGGAAAATGTATTGCCTACATAGAAATAACCTGCAACATATCCTCTCATTTACACACCAGTGCAATACACAGGCCTGCAACCCTGCAAAAGTAAAACATATCACTGTGATGCAGGTAGTATTTACTTGTATTGAAAGTGCCTATTTAATACCTATATAGCGCCTATCTAGTGCCTATGCAACACCTATCTAGCACCTACATAGCGCCTATCTAGCACCTACATAGCGCCTATCTAGCACCTATCTGACACCTATACAGCACCTATATGATGCCTATCTAGTGACTTCATAACACCTATTTAATGCCTATATAGCACCTAGCAAGCACCTATAACAACTAACACCTACATAGCGCCTATCTAGCACCTATCCAGCACCTATATAACACCTATCTAATGCCTACATAACACCTATTTAATGCCTATCAAGCACCCATAACACCTATATAACACCTATATAACACCTACATAGCGCCTATCTAGCACCTATCTGACACCTATACAGCACCTATATAGTGCCTACATAACGCCTATATAGCACCTATCTAGCACCTACATAGCGCCTATCTAGCACCTATCTGACACCTATACAGCACCTATATAGTGCCTACATAACGCCTATATAGCACCTATCTAACGCCTATATAGCGCCTATCTAACACCTATCTAGCACCTACATAGCGCCTATCTAGCACCTATTTAACACCTATATAGCACCTATCTGACACCTATCCAGCACCTATATAGTGCCTACATAACGCCTATCTAGCGCCTATCAAGCACCTAACACCTATCTAGCACCTACATAGCGCCTATCTAGCACCTATTTAAAACCTATATAGCACCTATCTGACACCTATACAGCACCCATACAGCGCCTATATAGTGCCTACATAACGCCTATATAGCACCTATCTAACGCCTATCTAGCGCCTATCTAACGCCTACATAGCGCCTATTTAACGCCTATATAGTGCCTATCTAGCACCTATATAACATTTGTCGATGACACATTGCTGATGCATTGATACATATTAAAATAAAATGTACTTACTTTACATCAAAGCAAGAGGAAAGATATCACAGTAATGCCATTGGAACACTAGTTTTTTGGGTTTTTTTTACAATATTCATTACTTTTAAAAAGCAAAGTACAGAAGATTTGAATTTACTGAATCTACCTGGTTGAGCTGAATCCTCCCAGCTTTCTGAGAGTTGAATCTCCTTGGAACCAGCGGTGGATCCAGTGTCTGTTTGGGAGGGGGCCATGAGCACTACCTTCAGAACCAGGTCAACCAGGCAGGTAGACCTGGGCTCCTGCTTGAGCTTATCGCCTCTGTGGCCATTTGCTGGGTGGGTAGACCTGGGCTCCCGCCTGGACTGGGAGCCCAGGTTCACCTGCTGTGTAGACCTGGGCTCCTGCTTGAGCTTATCGCTTCTGTGGACATTTGCTGGGCAGGCAGACCTGGGTCTGGGCTCCCGCCTGGACTGGGAGCCCAGATCTACCTGCTTGGGTAGACCTGGGCTCCTGATTGAGCTTATAGCCTACATTCAGGGAGCACAAAAGACAGCAAGACACAACCTGCATCCTGGTGTCCTCTCCTGCATCTGGCATTGAGGTAGCCTACTTCTAAAATCAGGAGCTTGCACAGACCGATCATGACTTGTAACCTCTCCCTTCCCCCAGCCAGTAGAAGTAGAAATCTCCCAACCTTCTTTCTTGACCAGCCCAGCTCTCCATGTGCTCTGGAGGGGGCAGGGTGACCAGAGGTCATAACTTCCAAGGAGCCTCCCCCCCAGGACCCTGTTCTACTCACTCCACACACATGCACTCTCTCTCTCCTCCCCAGTCCCTGCCAGAAGCACCGAGCCTCTTCCTTCCTGTGCACAAAAAATGTTGCAAAAAGGGCTTCAAATCACCCCCAACTGACCCCAGATTAGATAAAGAGGACAGGTTTGGAAAAAATGCTGGGGGGGGCAAACTGCTGGCTCAGGGGGGGCAAAGCCCCCCTGGCCCCCCCAGCTATGGCCTGCTTAAATGCCTCCTCGTGATAACCATGCCCCAATCAATTCTACAAACACTGGACCAGCTAATTGACTGAATATTATATTTGACCATGCAAATACCCAGAGTGACATACCTATTCTGAAACTTTCCATAGTGAACTCTACAGTCACAGGGCCCAATCTTTCCACACCAGTGCAGCCACAATGCAGCCCTGAGGTAAGGGAACAAATGTTTCCATACCTTGAGGAGCCCCTGTGACTGCCTCCCTACCACAGGACGCAGTGCACACCCCATTGCACAGCTACACCAGCACTGGAAAACTGGAATAGGATTTGGCCCACAAACAAACTGCCTGGCAGCCAAGATATGGGCACCATTTTGGAAACTGCTGCTCCAGAAGCACATTAAGAACAATGCAAATATCTCACCAGTTTGTTGCACAGGCTGAACACTTGCAGCAGGTAAGGAGGACTTTAGGCTTCACAGAGATACAGGAAGAGAGCAGGAGATGCTGAATTTACTTGCCCGAATTCCTTCAAAGTTCAGCCTGGAGGATCCAGAAGGAAGGATTAGCAAGTGTTTTAATGATTATTATCTATTAACATAAGAACATAAGAACAGCCCCACTGGATCAGGCCATAGGCCCATCTAGTTCAGCTTCCTGTATCTCACAGCGGCCCACCAAATGCCCCAGGGAGCACACCAGATAACAAGGGACCTCATCCTGGTGCCCTCCCTTGCATCTGGCCTTCTGACATAACCCATTTCTGAAATCAGGAGGTTGCGCATACACATCATGGCTTGTACCCCGTAATGGATTTTTCCTCCAGAAACTTGTCCAATCCCCTTTTAAAAGTGTCTAGGCCAGATGCCGTCACCACATCCTGTGGCAAGGAGTTCCACAGACCAACCACACGCTAAGTAAAGAAATATTTTCTCTTGTCTGTTCTAACCCGCCCAACACTCAATTTTAGTGGATGTCCCCTGGTTCTGGTGTTATGTGAGAGTGTAAAGAGCATCTCCCTATCCACTCTGTCCATCCCCTGCATAATTTTGTATGTCTCAATCATGTCCCCCCTCAGGCGTCTCTTTTCTAGGCTGAAGAGGCCCAAACGCCGTAGCCTTTCCTCATAAGGAAGGTGCCCCAGCCCCGTAATCATCTTAGTCGCTCTCTTTTGCACCTTTTCCATTTCCACTATGTCTTTTTTGAGATGCGGCGACCAGAACTGGACACAATACTCCAGCTGTGGCCTTACCATAGATTTGTACAACGGCATTATAATATTAGCCGTTCTCAATACCGTTCCAATACCGTTCCAATACTGTTCCAATTATAAATACCATTATAATATTAGCCGTTCTCAAAAATATTAGTTTTGTTCTCAATACCTTTCCTAATGATCCCAAGCATAGAATTGGCCTTCTTCACTGCCACTGCACATTGGGTCGACACTTTCATCGAGCCGTCCACCACCATCCCAAGATCTCTCTCCTGATCTGTCACACACAGCTCAGAACCCATCAGCCTATATGTGAAGTTTTGATTTTTTGTCCCAATGTGCATGACTTTACACTTACTTACATTGAAACGCATCTGCCATTTTCCTGCCCATTCTGCCAGTTTGGAGAGATCCTTCTGGAGCTCCTCACAATCACTTCTGGTCTTCACCACTCAGAAAAGTTTGGTGTTGTCCGCAAACTTTGCAACCTCACTGCTCATTTTACATTTTGAGGGGAGAAAAACTGCACAAAAGCTTTAAAAAAATGGATATGAACAAATACAGTGTATATCTTGTGCGTTTTGACAGCACAGTTTTCAACTTTTTAATCTATATCCAGGTGTATGCATATACCTATAATTCTAATGATGTGGACATTCACCCCCAAAAGCCTCATCTTATGCTGCAGTAAATCTATGATTGTTTGAGGTGCCACAAAGCCTCTTTTGTGTTTGCACGTCACAAGAATGCATTTCACAGGTCCCCACTATATTGCTACAGCAGAGCACATGCTTGGTATGCAGAAGGTCCTAGGTTACTGAGTTACTGAGCCCTGTGTCAGGGAAAGAAAACAAAGACTCTGCTGGAGTTAGAAGTTGGTGATGGATAGAGGAATGCTCTTTTCCCTCTCAGGTAACCCCACAAGCAGGGGGCAGCCCACTTGAGCGGAGTGCCTGTGGAACTCCCTGCTACACGGTGTGGTGATGGATAGAGGGGTGCTCTTTTCCCTCTCAGGTAACCCCACAAGCAGGGGGCAGCCCACTTGAGCGGAGTGCCTGTGGAACTCCCTGCTACACGGTGTGGTGATGGATAGAGGGGTGCTCTTTTCCCTCTCAGGTAACCCCACAAGCAGGGGGCAGCCCACTTGAGCGGAGTGCCTGTGGAACTCCCTGCTACACGGTGTGGTGATGGATAGGGGGGTGCTCTTTTCCCTCTCAGGTAACCCCACAAGCAGGGGGCAGCCACTCGAGCAGAATGCCTGTGGAACCCCCTGCCACAGGGTGTGGTGATGGGTAGAGGGGTGCCCCCTAGAGCCCAGGGGCAGCCACTCCAATGGAGCACCCCACAAGCAGGGGGCAGCCAACCAAGCAGAATGCCTGCGGAACTCCCTGCCACAGGGTGTGGTGATGGATAGAGGGATGCTCTTGTCCCGCTCAGTAACCCCACAAGCAGGGGGCAGCCACTCGAGCAGAATGCCTGTGGAACTCCCTGCCACAGCGTTTGGTGAGGGTTGCTCTTCTCCCTTTCAGTAACCCCACAAGCAGGGGGCAGCCACTCAAACGCAGTGCCTGCGGAACCCCCCGCCACAGGGTGTGGTGATGGGTAGAGGGGTGCCCCCTAGAGCCCAGGGGCAGCCACTCAAGCAGAGCGCCTGCGGAACTCCCTGCTGCGGGGTGTGGTGGCGGCAGAGCGGGCAGGGGGCTGCTCCTTCCCCTCCCACACAGCACCAGAACCGCCCCTTCCCGCGGGGCCTGCGGAACCCCCTGCCACAGGGCCTGGTGCTGGCGCGTGGCCCGCTCCAGGCGGGGCGGGCGCCTGCGCGCTCCCTGAGGGCCCGGCGGGCTCTGCGGGCGTCGCGAGGACCCTGCAGGGCGGGCGGGGGGCGGGCGGGGGCGGGGGCGGCGCCGTGGGGGGGGCGGGGCGGGGCTGGGCAGCTCCTCCCCCGCGGCCCGCCCGGGCAGGCCCGGCTGTCGGCGGCGCTGTGCGGCCTCGGCGGCGGCGGCTGCGCGCTGCGGTTCTGCGCTCTCATCATGGCGGCGGCGCGGGGCCATGTGCAGGACCCCAACGACCGGCGCCTGCGGCCCATCTACGGTACGGCCCCCCCGCCCCGCCCCGCGCCGCGCGCCCCCCAGGTGTGCTTCAGTGCTCCCCGGGGGGGCAGAAGGGCCCCCGCCCCACACGTGCCCCTTCCCCCTAGGTGCTCCCCACGAGGGGGGCAGAAGGGCCCCCACCCCACACGTGCCCCTTCCCCCCAGGTGCTCCCCACGAGGGGGGCAGAAGGGCCCCCACCCCACACGTGCCCCTCTCCCCTCTTCCCCCCTCAGTGTTCCCCACTAGGAGGGCAGAAGGGCCCCCACCCCACACGTGCCCCTTCCCCCCAGGTGCTCCCCACGAGGGGGGCAGATGGCCCCCACCCCACACGTGCCCCTCTCCCCTCTTCCCCCCTCAGTGTCCCCCACTAGGAGGGCAGAAGGGCCCCCACCCCACACGTGCCCCTTCCCCCCAGGTGCTCCCCACGAGGGGGGCAGAAGGGCCCCCACCCCACACGTGCCCCTCTCCCCTCTTCCCCCCTCAGTGCTCCCCACTAGGGGGGCAGAAGGGCCCCCACCCACACGTGCCCCTCTCCCCTCTTCCCCCCTCAGTGCTCCCCACGAGGGGGGCAGATGGGCCCCCACCCCACACGTGCCCCTTCCCCTTCCCCCTCAGTGCTCCCCACGAGGGGGGCAGAAGGGCCCCCACCCCACACGTGCCCCTTCCCCCCTCAGTGTTCCCCACTAGGGGGGCAGAAGGGCCCCCACCCCACACGTGCCCCTTCCCCCCTCAGTGTTCCCCACTAGGGGGGCAGAAGGGCCCCCACCCCACACGTGCCCCTTCCCCCCTCAATGTTCCCCACTAGGGGGGCAGAAGGGCCCCCACCCCACACGTGCCCCTTCCCCCTCCGTGTTCCCTACTAGGGAGGCAGAAGTGGCAGCCCCCCACCCCACATATGCCCCTTTCCCCCCTCAGGTGTGCTTCACCTCAGGGCTGCTCATGGGAGGCAGAAGGAGCGCCCCCACCTGCACCCCTCCCCCTCCTCTCCCTTCCCACTCCCCCCCTTTGGTGTGCTTCACCTCAGGGCACCTCATGTCCCCCCCCTCAGAAAACCCCAAACTTACAAGGGCATCCCTTCTTCCTCACCCACACCCCCCACCTGCGTATGGGGTTGGGAGAGGACGCCCCCTTTCCCACCCCCATTCGCGCCCTCCGTTGTGGGGTGGGTGGGATCCCCAAATGGGGATGGGATGAATCAGAGGGAGGGGGGCTTTTTTTCTCTGCAGCTGCAAAATGGGGGCTCTTTGGAGCTGATTGTCTGTTTGCCCCCCCCAGGAAGAGTGGTCCTTAGGAAGCTTTTACGCTTTGGGGTGGATGGGGGACCCCCTTTTTCTCTCTACAGGTCACAGCTTGACTGCAAAACGGGGGGCATTTGTGGAGTTTCTTCTATGCTGATTATCATTGCCCCCCCCACCCCAGAGAAAAGAGCAGGGTATAGACCCCAAGGATTTCCTCTGTATTCCCTAGTTGGGTGTAGGGGGCAGGACTGGGGTCCCAAGTCCCAAGAGATACCTAGGAGTGAGGTGGGGGGGTGTTCATTCCTTTCCACCCAAATCTTCCCCAGTGGGGTAGGGTCATTGACCCCATATCCTAACCTGGGTTGGTGCAAGTAGGAATGCCAGTATTGTATCCCCCTAATTGGTTCCCAAATTGTGAGTGTTGGCTCCCTAGGGAGCCACAGAAACCAGCCAGGGGTGCTATGGAATCCTTGTGGGGAAAACCCTCTGCCCTACGCAATGTATAGGATTATAGCCCTAATTGGGCGCTGCAGCCAGTGGCCCAGGAGGTCAAGGGTCCCAGCAGTCAGATAAGTTTGGGAACCACTGTGCCTACCCCTTAAGGCTACAGTCCTGTGCACCTCTACCTGGGAGCAAGCTGCAACCAGCACAGTGGCGCTCACTTCCCGAGTAAGCCTGTGTAGCATTGCCCTAGAAGTCTCAGATGGGGGAAGTTTAGAGCCCCTGCTGCACAGGGTGGGCGGGAAAGACCATAGACCCCATAATCTGAACTGGTAACTCCTGGCTCTGTGTTGAGCTAGTCCAGTGTAACTCAAAATGAATACGTTTTATTGGGGAAGGGTCCATATCTGTTTTGTAGCATCACTGAAACATCTGTGTTTAAGGTAAGCAGCACTGGTGTGTCAGGGGATTTGAGCCTCATGTTGTATCTTTGTTGTAGAATTCCTGGAACGGAGGCATGAATCCCACTTTTCCTTAACTTCAGGTCTCCTAGGCCCAAGTGGTGTGTGCATGAAGCCATTGAACTCTGCATCCTAATTAAACTTGGGGGGGGGGGTCAATATGACCTGTATGAAAAGTCTTGTGTGCCTAGAATCCTGCAGCAGCAAGCAGTAGGGGGCTTTACTGATGAATTAAAGTCGAAATCCCAATCGCAGGCCCTGTTTGCAGAACTTTTAGGGATTGCTCACTCTCTCCCCTGCCCTTCGGGGGTGCGCTGACCCCCTTGGACACTCCTTTGCAGTCCATGAAAGGACTTGCCTTCATGCAGTTAGGAGTCTGCAGAACTAATCTCTTTTATCAGGGTTAGGGTTTAAACATTTAAACAACCAGTGCTGGGTCCAGACTGATTTCTCAATCCCAGAATAGTTTCCTAGCTTCAGGGTATGCATTTGTCCTGTGCTCCTTTTTAATCTGTTGTTGCCTTGAATTTGCAGTATGGTTATGCAAAATCTTTACAGGATCTCTTCAGAGTTGGGCATCTCACAATAATGCACCACCCCATTCTTATTTGCCAGGCATTTGGCATTAATTTGTGCTTCCCCCCACCACCCACACCATAGAAGGCTGCCATACTGAATCCACCTAGCACTGTGGAGGTTCAAACAGGGTAGAAGTCTTATTTGAAGATGCTAGGGCCTTTTAGTATGCACTCTCTGCATACAAAGCAGATCCTTTAACTCTTGGAGTACAGCCCCACCCCAGAAACTTACAAGAAACTTGCAGTACAACCCTAGATATGTTTGCAGAATGCCAGTGCAAGGGAGGGCACCAGGATGCAGGTCTCTTGTTACTGGTCTGCTCCCTGGGGCATTTGGTGGGCCGCTGTGAGATACAGGAAGCTGGACTAGATGGGCCTATGACCTGATCCAATGGGGCTCTTCTTATGTACTTGAAAAAAAACCCAGTTATGCTCTGTTTCTGATGTGCTGGCTTACTTGTTTTAAGATTTAGTTCCAGAGGCAAAAGTCCATACTGTTTCTGTCAGCGGAAGGGCACACATACAGCTTGTATAATCGCAAAACTCTGCCTGTGCTGTTCTTTTGGCTTAAACCCCAGGTTAGAACTTAATTCTCTTGGTATTGCTTTTGAAGAGCTCTCTGTTTTGAAAAAGAGAAATTCTTGCGACTTAGGTTTGTGCCCTTGCCGCATTTCGGTGCTATGGAGTGAAGTGATATTCCTCAAACCTCTTTTGAGCATGAGCGCATGCAGCTGTGTCTCTGTATAAAATGTCTTGGGAGTGTGAACAGTGCAGTTATGAACAGATACTGAGTTTGGAAGCTAGGTCCAAAAATGCTAAGGGTAGTGAACTTCTTAAAAAGTGAAATTTTTTTAGATTGTTTCAGTCGCAGAACAAATGAGTGGCATGTATAGAATTGCTTTGAAGGAGACGTACTGAAGAGAAACAGAAATTCTGAGTTCTCTTGGAGCTTGCAAAGTCCAGCACAATGCACATCGCAATAATGAGAGGAGTTTTCCAGGGTGGTGAATTTGGATCTTTGCACTGCCCTCCTCAGCACCCCTAAGCATGAATCAGGCCTGTTGATTTCAGCAGGACAGACTTGTGTTTCTTTACTATCTTTATCTATAGGTTTTTGAAAATTGGACTGTCGTTCTTAAAGTAGTTGTACTATCCAGAATGCCTTGAGCGGAATATGACTTTTAAAGGTTAAGGGTAAAGATTTTCTCTTGCATGTAATAGTTGCCAATTAGACATAGTGGAGCGGAGAGAAGTGTGAACGCTGATTAGGGCTGTTAGCTGCTCTCTTAGTTGTCCTGCAACTCTGATAGTGACATGTGAACATCAGGGAGAAACCACAGGTTTTCTCTGGAGGCAATCACATTTGCTTCCACGGCAAATGTAGTGTTTGAGCAAGCCCTTATTTTATCACATTTCAGCAATGTTCAGATTGTATTTGATGCTAGTTGAAAGAGTTGTTCCCGTGGCACTTGCCTTTAATCTTAATTTGTTTTATGTTGTATAGAAGCTTAATTAAGCTGTATTACTTTCCTTCCTGCACCTCCGCCCTCATTCAGGCTTAATACTCTGTGCTCAACAATTTGTCCTTCTGGTAGCAGAAATATTTCCTCTTCAGGAAGGTGACAGCCTTTTAGGTTCTGGGTGCACTTCTGGGTTCGGGTTTTATAATGCATAAGTTTTGTTGTGTTTCAGTATTGCCTACCTTGTGGTTTCCCATGTTTCTAATCTCCACAAAGTTTCCTTATTGAAGATCTGTTGCCACGATTGGGTTAGGGGGTGTTCATACAGTTGAGTGCCGCAAGAGACTTCATAGTACAAAGGTACTGGGTAACATGTAAGGAGTAGAAGCAGGAGCAACTCCAGCATTGTGGCCATTTAAAAAAAAAAAATTTTCATGCTCTATGGCTGCTCTGATTTGCCCATGGACTCTACGGGGTAGTTCCAGTGCCCATTCATCTTCTGCCTTTTTTAATATTCAGCAACTGCATAATGCTTCCTGAGTGTGCCAAGATATGTATTATCTTGTGGCATACATCGTAACTCTCTAAAACAAGAATTATTATTCCCATAGTACAGATGGGGAGGACTGAGAGAGGGACTTGCCAAAGGCTACTGAATGGCAGATAGTTTCAAGCCAGGGAAGTCGTGATTCACACCTTGTCAGTCTCTTGTCAGCTATGCCATGCCAGTTTATTTATTCATTTATGCACGTGGGGGAAATGGCCTTAC
Source organism: Tiliqua scincoides (assembly GCF_035046505.1). Lineage (NCBI taxonomy): Eukaryota > Metazoa > Chordata > Lepidosauria > Squamata > Scincidae > Tiliqua > Tiliqua scincoides. The sequence continues at coordinate 13,237,121 of NC_089834.1, forward strand.
CCTGATGTTTTGCTGCTTTTAAAAATGAGTCAGAGACTTGGATTCCACTGCTGCTTCTTTGAAATTACTTGCAAAAACCTTCATTAATTGTTTGCCTGAGGTTTGTTGCCTTCATGTTTTGCTCATCTTTTCTAGAACTGGGCCACTCTTCAAATGTGTGTATTCATATGTGTACAGAAGGCTGTTCTAGCTCAGCTTCTTCTGGTCACCAAGGGGCGGAGAGGGTTTGAGTTTTCCCTTTTTCCACATGGCATTAGCATGGGACCTTAAGAAGGTTCCTCTCCACCTCCAGGCCCTGTCTAGTTAGCAGTAGAAAAAGTAACTGGTAGTTGTGGTGATTCATGAAACAAAGATGGTAAATCCCTTTTGCTGTATAAATGATAAAACAGTGACAGTAACCTTTTCAGAACCATCTAATAAACATAAGACTCAGGTAGTTGAGGCAAACCCAGAAGCTGGTTCAGGGTTGTTCCCCCCCCCCGAACCGCGACATACAGTACACACAACACACACGAGACAGTAACTGGCTGAAAATAAAAATGACCAACTTGCAATTTTATGATTGATGTTTGTTTTCCTAGTTGGGTGTGTGTTTGTAAAAAGACGTTTTAACATTCAGAAATAAACTGTAACTTGTGGGGAAAAATAATCATTGTTTGCATTTTATAGAGTTGTTTTGCATGCAGAGGAGTTTGATATTATTCTACATAAAATATACTTTCACAGTTACTGAACTGGTTACAGAACCACACTGTAAAGTTGTTGTCTGAACTGGAACATCCAGTGTGGCATTCCGACTGTCATCACTGGCCACTCAGGTGCCAAAGGGAAGCTTCTGTGATAGCCATAGTCTGTTGATTGCAGAGGCGCGCTGCCTCTAATCATTATTGATCAGGAACCACTAATTGACAGACCCATCTTCTCTGAATTTTTTCTTACTCAGTTTTACAATCCGTCAGAGCAAATGTCCTTCTCCATTTTTTTGTTGCAGTGAATTCCACAAGCTAGTTTTATGTTGTACTATGAACTATTTCTGTTTGTCCTGAATTTACCTCCTCCTGCCCCAGTTGTTTGGGTCATGCACCTGTTTTATAGTTCTGCACAAGAGTGGAAAAAGCATTGCCATGTATTCCCTTCACAACTTTTTGTAACCTTGCATGCTTGTATTACGTTCCTGTTTAGCTGTTGTTTTGTTGTCATCATCCCCCGCTAAGCCAAATGTGAATACAGCTCTTAACCAGACTGGGGAATAGACTCCCAGCTTTCCAGTCTACAGTGATAACCTCTGTGGGTTTTTTCCCCCCTGCTTTCTTTAGATTACCTTGATAATGGAAATAATAAAATGGCAATCCAACAGGCAGACAAACTGCTGAAGAAACACAGAGATCTACACTGTGCTAAGGTGAGCTCTGGCTTTGTTTGTTTGTTTTAACCTCTTAAATTGTCTGTGCCAGACTCTCTCATGTGTTGTTTCTTCTGCTCTGTACTCTTGGCTTCTGTTTGGAGGAAGATAAAATATTTTCTACTGCTCTTTCCTCTTAGCTTTCTGAGGGGGATGAGGAGTACAGAATGTTTATCCTTTGAAACCCACTTCTCCAGTGATTTTTAGCTTCAGCCTATGTGCTTCACTCAAAGCGAGGTCTGCCTTGCCTTGTCCTGCAAGCACCCACGTTACACCAGATCAAAAGTTAATCATTTTCAGTTGTTTGTATCTTTGTCCTATTTTGTCGAATAAGAGCCATGTCAATTTACCAGGTCAGATACATTTACATGTCGTCAGGTTCAAGCCAACTCTAAAATGCTCATTTATTAGAACAGTGACAGAGAGAGATTTATCCTTCTTACAGACATAAGAACAGCCCCACTGGATCAGGCCATAGGCCCATCTAGTCCAGCTTCCTGTATCTCACAGCGGCCCGCACCAAATGCCCCAGGGAGCACACCTGATAACAAGAGACCTGCATCCTGGTGCCCTCCCTTGCATCTGACATAGCCCATTTCTAAAATCAGGAGGTTGCGCATACACATCATGGCTTGTAACCCGTAATGGATTTTTCCTCCAGAAACTTGTCCAATCCCCTTTTAAAGGCATCCAGGCCAGATGCCGTCACCACATCCTGCGGCAAGGAGTTCCACAGACCAACCACACACTGAATAAAGAAATATTTTCTTTAGTCTGTCCTATCTCTCCCAACACTCAATTTTAGTGTGTCAACCAGGATGTCCCCTGGTTCTGGTGTTATGCGAGAGGGTAAAGAGCATCTCCCGAATCGGCCTTTTCAGCCACACTAGACGCTGTTCCAGAACCACCGTTCAGAGCGCGATACCAGAGTCTTTCGAGACTGAAGGTTGCCAAAAAGAAAAGAGCATCTCTCTATCCACTTTATCGTTGCCCTGCATAATTTTGTATGTCTCAATCATGTCCCCCCTCAGGCGTCTCTTTTCTAGGCTGAAGAGGCCCAAACGCCGTAGCCTTTCCTCATAAGGAAGGTGCCCCAGCCCAGCAGTCATCTTAGTTGCTCTCTTTTGCACCTTTTCCATTTCCACTATATCCTTTTTGAGATGCGGCGACCAGAACTGGACACAATACTCCAGGTGTGGCCTTGCCATCGATTTGTACAACGGCATTATAATATTAGCCGTTTTGTTCTCAGTACCTTTTCTAATGATCCCAAGCATAGAATTGGCCTTCTTTACTGCCACTGCACATTGGGTCTACACATTTGGGACCTGTCCACCACCACCCCAAGATCTCTCTCCTGATCTGTCACACACAGCTCAGAACCCATCAGCCTATATGTAAAGTTTTGATTTTTTTGCCCCAGTGTGCATGACTTTACACTTACTGACATTGAAACGCATCTGTCATTTTGCTGTCCATTCTGCCAGTCTGGAGAGATCCTTCTGGAGCTCCTCACAATCACTTCTGGTCTTCACCACTCGGAAAAGTTTGGTGTCGTCTGCAAACTTTGCCATCTCACTGCTCAACCCTGTCTCCAGGTCATTTATGAAGAGGTTGAAAAGCACCGGTCCCAGGACAGATCCTTGGGGCACACCGCTTTTCACCTCTCTCCATTGTGAAAATTGCCCATTGACACCCACTGTCTGTTTCCTGGTCTTCAACCAGGTCTCAGTCCAGGAGAGGACCTGTCCTCTAATTCCCTGACTGTCGAGTTTTTTCAGTAGCCTTTGGTGAGGGACCGTGTCGAACGCCTTCTGAAAGTCCAGATATATAATTATATGTCCACGGGTTCTCCTGCATCCACATGCCTGTTGACTTTTTCAAAGAATTCTATAAGGTTCGTGAGGCAAGACTTACCCTTACAGAAGCTAGGCTGATTCTCCCTCAGCAAGGCCTGTTCGTCTGTGTGTTTTGAGATTCTATCTTTGATGAGGCATCAGTCTTTGATGAGGCATTCCACCATCTTACCCGGTGTAGATATTAGGCTGACCAGCCTATAGTTTCCCCCTCTTTCCCTTTTTAAAGATCAGTGTGACATTTGCTGTCCTCCAGTCTTCTGGCACCATGGCCATTTTGAGGGACAAGTTGCATATTTTAGTCAAGAGATCTGCAACTTCATTCTTCAGTTCCTTAATAACTCTTGGGTGGATGCCATCAGGGCCCGGTGACTTATTGATCTTTAATTTATCAATGAAGTCTGAAACATCTATCTGACTTAATTCCTTGGTCAGGAGGGGCGTTCGGGCAGCGGTATCTGCCTGAGGTCTTCTACCGTGAAGACGGATGCAAAGAACTCATTCAATTTCTCTGCCATCTCTAAGTGTCCTTTTATCTCCCCTTTCCCTCCCTCACCATCCAGAGGACCAACCGCTTCTCTGGCAGGTTTCCTGCTTCTAACATATTTGAAGAAACTTTTTTATTATTCCCCTTAATGCTGCTGGCCATGCATTCCTCATAGTCTCTCTCGGCCACCCGTATCACCTTCTTACATTTCTTCTGCCACAGTTTATGTTCCTTTTTATTCTCCTCATTAGGGCAAGACTTCCATTTACAGAAGGAAGCTTCCTTGCCCTTTACGGCCACACAAAAGTTAGTTAACTGTTCTAGAAGATTATTATGATGGTGGAGAGAGTCAATTTGAAAGTGTCTGCTATTGCCTCCAGGCCAGTTTATTATTATTATTATTATTATTATTATTATTATTATTATTATTATTATTATTATTATTATTATTTGTGGGGCATGGGTAGTAGATGGGTAGAGCAACTGCTATGTCAGGAAGTAAGAACTGTACCTACTGACTTGTTTCTTTTATAGTTGGTACATGCACTAGCTTGTTTCATTTTTTACAATATTTCGTAACTGTTTGGACAATCCCTTGGGTTCTGAGGTAACAGTCTCTTAAATATCATTCAGACGTATCTAGTTTTGCCTAACAGTGCTAGTTATCAATAATTTTCAGGGTTGGTTGTGGTGGTCGTTATGTGCAAATACTGCTTTTTGACCAAAACAGTGGCTTCCTTAGCAAGTAAATGACAAAATAGTCTGTGTCCAGAGCGTTCACAATCCTAAAAAAAAAAAAAGGGTGCAAGAGAGGCACCTGTGAACAGCCATTGGAAAAGGCAAGACAGTATGCTGGGCTGGAAAGAGACCGTTGCTCTCCCCTCAGCTAAATCTATGAGCCGCAACTTTAACAGGCACCTGGTGGCCCAATTAGCAGGAGCAACAGGAGCTGCCTGTTGGTGGGGAGTGTGAAGAAGAGATGCACATACCTGGCAAGGTGTGCTACTAGCATAGCTTGGTTGAATGGGTGTGAACAGGGCTGTGTTACAAGCACACTTGGCTGCATTCACTTGTCTCTTCCCCATCCATCCTTGGGGGCGCTTTACAATCACTTCTGCTGACAGTACTCTTGCTGCAAGACTTGTGATGGCAAGGAACAAAACCTCTTCTGTTGCAACCGAAACCAAAGTATGCTTTTTCCTGTGAGGTGTCCTGGAGTCTGGGTCATACAGATCTGCACATGCTCTGTTGAATTTTTCAGATGCCTGATGAATTAAGTTGAGCAGGGAAGCTTATAGTGCATACCTAGACATGTCTCCTCAGAAGTAAGCTCCATGGTGTTCAATGGAATTTATTTCCACACAAGTATTTAAGATTGCAGCCTAAGCATAGGACCCACATATGCCCATGGCTTTCACCTACTTGGGTGTCCTTGTCACTGTGCACTGTTTGAAAGAAACTTCCTTTTCTAGCTGTTGTGAGAACCTCTTAGAAGTCGCCTTTGTCATCTACATGCAGGTTTTGAAAGCAATTGGCCTGCAGAGAACTGGGAAACAAGATGAAGCGTTCACTTTGGCACAAGAAGTAGCTGCCCTTGAACCCACAGATGACAATTCATTGCAAGCTTTGACGATCCTTTATCGGGAAATGCATCGGCGTAAGTTTTCCAATTTCCTCCTTCATGTTTTAGGTGGGATGACAACTTGCAATGTTCCTGGGGCTGTCAGCAAGACGGTCTGTTCAGAGTGTGTCTTTAACAGTGTTTAATCGTAATCACCCCCATTCAAAGGCAGCAGTGTGGTATCCAGCCCATATGTCATGGGTGGAACAGGGCAGGCAGGTGGCAGATTAAATAAATATTGCATTACAGACATTTTTGTGGCAGAATGTTTAATTCTGGAGTGTAAGAGGAAGGAATTGAGAAGGGAGTTCAGCACAGATTTTAGGGGAAATGCCTGAAGAATGTCCTAAACATGGAAAAAAATCACCTGGTCCTACCAAATCTTTTAAATTTGTATCATCCTCAATTACTGTGAGTGAGTCTGCTCAAAAATCTCCAGAAGCAGCTTGAGTTCTGTGTTTTCTAAAATTCTTTGGGTAGTGCTATAGATGTAGAGAACCTTTGGGGAGCTAAGCCCCCTTACCTGTTGTTTTTAGGCTACAGAGGGCTATGATTTGGCTAAAATATGGGGGGGGGAGAGATCAAGGGATAGGGCTTGTGGATTTAATTAAGGGCCCTCTACCTTTCTGTCTATAGTTTGAGAGGTGGGGTGAGGGAGAAAGCTGTGAATCTTAATAAATACGAGCTTGTTTCTGAAAGTGTCACCTTCTGGTTTAGCGGAGCTGGTTACGAAACTCTACGAGGCAGCTGTGAAGAAAGTCCCCAGCAGTGAAGAATATCACTCCCACCTTTTCATGGCCTATGCAAGGGTTGGGGAATACAAGAAGATGCAACAGGTATTTGCCCAAGTTACCATTTAGTTTGGGAAGGCCTTTTAGTTTGGGAAGCATCTACTAGAGGGGGACACCTTGGTCTAAAGTCTGCAGTACAGGCTGCCCTCAGTGGGAATCAGTGGGTTTGGTACCTGCATATTTGAATATCCGCTGGTTCTTATCTCATGTTCCTGCCACTCAAAGTGAAGGTGATGGCTGCGTGTGTGTCTCCAGCCTTTCTTTAACCATCGTGCGTTGCTTCAAAAGATCAGTAATTCAGAAGCCTTTTATGTGGGCCACTCATCCACCTGAATGTTTGCAGCACGGACTATGAATCGAGTTAATTAAGTTGAAGTGTTTTGGAACATTCATTTACACCTCCTTGTTTTTCAGGCTGGAATGGCACTTTATAAGATTGTCCCCAAGAACCCTTACTATTTTTGGTCTGTGATGAGCTTAATTATGCAGGTGAGTACAGCATCTTGAGGGGGATGATATTTTGCTTGAAATGATCTGCCCTTTTAAAAAAATGTAAATAAAGATCGTGTGAAAGGCTTGATGGGTTATGCAGACAGACTGGCTGTATTCTGCTAGTGCAGAATGTGATATCATGAAGCCTGTTTGCACAGCAGGAGTTTGGAGGCTGTTATCTTAGGTAGAGCTTATTGTGAGGTAATAAGATGTATGTCCATGAACAAGGAATTCTAGGGGCGGCATCCTGTCTCATCTGGATGCCCTTGCTTACTCTCCTGGGTCATTGACAGGTGGCCCACCTCATCCCACACAGCCACTGTTTATAATATTTTATACTAGGATGTGTGAGAGGTAAGGCAAGAGCTCATCATTTGCTTCTCTGCTTCAGTGTCTTAACGGCTTCTTTGAATGTCAGAGTTCTGGGGCTGTTATCCAAGATAACCAATTGTGTAAACCTGAAGTTGCAGTGGGAAATTTAAATTCCGCTGGGCCGTAAGCAGAGTTCACATTTCTAGTAGTTCACATTTGGTAGCAAAATCAGCAAAGCGCATATCTTTGAGTTGTCCAGGAAAACTTGCTTACGAACTTGTCCACTGCATTTGTAGCTTGTTATAACCGACTTTCCAATTAATTGTGCTCTCAAACCACGATTTGATTTTTGAGAGACTATCTTGAAACATCACCCACCACTATCTCCTTGTGGGTGCTTCTGGAAAGGGAAAGGGGTTGTACGTTTTCATTGTCTAAGAATAAGCTTACAAAAAATTAAGCTGTCAGTTAATACCTCCTTTAGCTCACTCAATCACCATAACATTCATAACTGTTCTTTCGCCTGGGCTCCTAGTTCAGGGGGTAGCGTGGGTACCTCGCATGTGGTATCTTCGAGGTTAAATTCCTGACAACTCCAGTCAAAGAATTTTGGGTATCATATCTGGGAAAGAGCAACTGCCAGTCAGAGCAAGACAGCGTTCAGCTAAGTGGACCAGTGGTCTGGCCCCATATAAGGCAGAGCACCTGTTTTCTTCTCTTCCAGTCTATATCTGCGCAAGACGAAAACCTTTCGAAAACCATGTTTTTACCCCTAGCAGAAAGGATGGTAGAAAAAATGGTAAAGGAAGATAAAATCGAAGCTGAAGCAGAAGTAAGACATTAAAATATGTGTTTAGACTCATTGCTGGTTATGATGAAGTACATTCAAATGACGCTTTTGCTAACTTTATAGATGGGCTGTCAGGCACAGTCTGAAGACCTTCCTTGTCTGAGAAGTAAATAAATCAGCTTATACATTGAAGGGCGAGATGAAAATAAAGGGACTGGGGGTTTGTGTGTGGCAATCAGGGCCTAACATGGCTCAAACGACACTAAATTGAACTAAATGTGTTGAGTAGGATAGGGTAACATGCTTGGAGTGGAAAGGTGATGTCGGTTCAGGTTAGGATCATTTCTGCTTTTCCTTCAACCAAAATGATTTAGAAACCAGACATGTGGATGCAATTTTTTTTTAAGCCCAGGATTTTTTCAGGCATTTTCTTTCTCCTACTCTGTATTTGGCTATCATTTTCCAGAGGGGACAGGGATACAGAATGAGCTGAGGAGCTATTTCATCCTCAACAATAAGTAGAACAAAAACATTGACAGACTAGAATTTCTAAAGGAGGAAGTGGGGTGACTTTACCCAGCAGGGCGGTTAATGCTAAGGACAGAGCAAGGAAGTGGAACAGGTAGCAATGTGGAGATAAGTTATTGCATGTCTTCAGACCTGGTAGGGTGGCAAAGAGGTTTTCCCTGCATTTGAATTCTTTATTCCTAAATTGCAAACAATTCCCATTTGCAATTGTAAGTCTTGTGGACACTTCCACATATATCCTGGTTCTTTTAACTTCTACAGGTTGAACTTTACTACATGATCCTAGAACGTTTGGAGAAGTATCAGGAAGCCCTGGATGTTGTTAGAGGAAAATTAGGAGGTAATGCAGTCTCTCAAATTAAACAGCTGCTAAATTTTTATTGGTTAACCAAAACTGAACCTGTTTTACAAATGCAATACAGCTTGGAATCTCAGGTGCTGTGGCAAACAGTAGAGGTCGATATCCTTCATGCCTACTTAGAATGCATAATAATAATATTTTGAATTAATATAGAACTTTCAGAGTGTGCAAAGGGCTTTTCACATATTAACTTGATGTAGTAGTCCTCACAACCACCTGGTGATATTCGTGGCAGAGGCAAAATTCAGAGTTGGGAAGTCCTGCTTTGCAGTTCAGCCTTTTAGCTGCAGTGCTACTCTAGCTCTCTTAAGGCTGCAATGCTCTATGCACTTACCTGGGAGTAAGCTCCATTGAACTCACTGGGACTTCTACGCTGCAAGTTTCCCAGAGGCATCTAGCTGGCCACAGTTAGAGACAGAATTTTGGGCTTGTTTGTCCATGGTGAATAAAAAGAGAGGGGGGAGAGAGACTGGTAACTTTATTGTTTGTGGGTTTTTTTCCTTCCTCTTAGGGGCTCGTATTTACAGAGATTATTTAGATTGGGAAAGAATTAAGGCACGCCGCCACCACTTTCTCAATCAGATTAGGAGCCCCCACCCCATTTTGCATCTCTTGCATCATGTGATTTGTGGCTGACGCATCAGAATTGGCTGTGTGAATTTGCAACTCTTTCTTCAATTTAGAGAAGTTGACTAGCGAACTCCAGAGCAGAGAGAACAAGTGCATGGAAATGTACAAGAAGCTGGGAAATTGGCCAGAGTGCAACGCTCTGGCGCGGAAACTTCTCCTTAAAAAGTGAGTGGGAGCTTAGATTCCTTGTTGTCCTTCAGGTTGAGCCAGAGCTCCTTCCAAACAGTGGGCTTCCTTTTTATATCCTGAATCAGATTCATTCTCCCCTCTTGTTTATGTATTTATTTAAAAATTTATATCCCGCCTTTCCCATGCCAAAGCAAATGCCCAAGGTGACATACAGGTTCCTCACGAAAATGTGCAAAATGTAAAAACAGTGAATAAAGTCATTAATAAAAACAAAACTTTTATGCAACAATCCCAGAAGAATCTTTGAGCCCTGCTGTATTCTTTCATCCATGGTAGAGGGGGGGGATTTGAATTGTTCACATTTATTGAAAAGAATTACTTGGCCCTTCCCTATTTTCACAGTATTTTTCATGCCGTTCTTTTTTGACCAGTCTGAGAGGAACCTGAGATTGTTGTGCAAACATTAGGAGGCAATTGAGAGAAATTACTTTCTTCATAGGTTACCAACTCAGCGTGTGGTTGGTCTGTGGAACTCCTTGCCACAGGATGTGGTGATGGCGTCTGGCCTGGACGCCTTTAAAAGGGGATTGGACAAGTTTCTGGAGGAAAAATCCATTACGGGTTACAAGCCATGATGTGTATGTGCAACCTCCTGATTTTAGAAATGGGCTATGTCAGAATGCCAGATGCAAGGGAGGGCACCAGGATGAGGTCTCTTGTTAATTGGTGTGCTCCCTGGGGCATTTGGTGGGGCTGTGAGATACAGGAAGCTGGACTAGATGGGCTTATGGCCTGATCCAGTGGGGCTGTTCTTATGAGGGGTTGGTGTCCTATTTATCCTAAAATACGTGCAGTGCAAGCCCTGAAGAAGCTTTATTAAAATGTCCTCATGTTTGATGCACCGACAAGTTTATGAAGACCATTTTAAGTGTTTACCACCCACCTGTCCTTCTCTGGCATGGTTCATTGTGATTTCAGCACCTGGTGAAGTTGCTGTTTTCCATCAGTAGAAAAATAAAAGGAAATTCTCACTCCCCTGTAATATGGGAGGGAAGAGGTTGTGTTTGTATTGTGCTCAGTTCAATTCCTTGCCTTTCCCCCTCTGTTTTAGCCCAGATGATTGGCAGTTCTATATGATCTACTTTGATTCCATCTTTCAACTGATTGACGCAGCCTGGACTCCTCCAGCTGAAGGAGAACAGTGAGTACCTTGCTGTCTTTCAGAGACTTTGAAAGCTTCCATCTCATTTAATGGAGAGCTCTGTTCAGTGAGAGGTTGCAAATCTTGGGACTGTCAGCCTGCGCGTGTTGAGCAAGGGGAAAGGAACAGCAGGGGCTTGCTTCTCTGGTGCGCTTGGTAGTACCTTGCTCGCAAATACAGCCTCAGCTGGCGCCTGCATCTGTATTCGGTACTGTCTTGGAAAGGAGGTACAGAGAGGACCGATTGGATGCCTGCTATTCACATGGAGCGCTAAGTTAAAAAACCCCAGTGCCTGACTACTACAGCTGTCTCTTGGCTTGTGCTCAGGAGTGGCCGCAGGGCAGAATGAGAGGTAGTGTCTGCCAAAGCCCCTTTTGCTGTTCGTACAAGGGAATTAAGAGCTCCTGGCTTGTGCAGGAAGGAGCACCTCTGGTGCAGAATGAGGGGGTGTGGTGTGTTGATTTCCTACACTCCCAGTTGCCTGTGTCGTCCTCAAGTCCAGTCTCCAGTGCATTTCTGCTATTAATGGCATTTTCAGCGCAGGCTTGTGGGCTTTGGGCCGCAGTGTGTGTCAGAAGATAGCACCGCAGCCAGTCAGTCCTTGACTGCAATTTGTGCTGCAAAAAGAGCAGTCTGGAGACACTGGCACCAACGCTTTTCCTTGCACACAGCTCTCTGGAAGGTGAAGTGCATCACAGCACAGAGCAGGCCGTGGATTTTGTAGAGCAGAGGATCCTGAAAGAATCCAGCAGCGCCCGCCCGCTCCGGGGACCCTATCTCGCCCAGCTGGAGCTGATCAGGCGCTTGAGGCACAGAGGCTACAGCGAACAGCACGCGTTGGGTAAGGATGCCAAATTGAGCCTCGTGGGAGAGGACCCAAAGGTGGAGCAAGCGGTCCGTCCTGGGACTGTAGCAGCTGATGTAAACTGTGTACAAGAATTGCAGCAATCCCCCCGTGCTTTGGGGAAAGGATTGTTTGCCTTCTATTTTAATCCCTGGCATTAAGAAACGGCTCGTGGAGGGTAAATATTTGGACAACTTGGCTAGCACGTCGGAGCCTTCTGAATCGAGGCAGGGAGAGGAATGCTCTAGCTAGGCTTAATTTCAGATTGTATTTAAACCGTGACTGTTAAGACCTGTGTATATGTGTGTTCCCTCTTCCCCTGGCTGTGAGTGAATTAAAATACTTTTCAAATCACTGTAGGAGATGGGAGAGTTCCTCCAGTGAGTTCTTATTAAATTGCCACAGAAAAATTCAAACTCCGTTTTTGCTGCAATTCTTTAAACATTATTACATTAAACCAGTTAAATATTGAGGATAATGGAAGTTTCATGAGTTGAAAGGCGGACTTCGGTTTTTGAAATCAGAAAAGCGTGTTAAAATTCTTTGCTGTACATGAACACCTTTGCTGCATTGATGAAGCAAAGTGGTGCTTGCCGTCTGTGTTTGTTACAAGTTCTTGTATTAAAAATGCTTTTTTTAAAAAAGTGCTCCAAATTAATGGAGTGCCTTTGCGGTTGATCGTTTAAGTCTGAGAAGCTAAGTATCTATTTTTCAATTGTTATATTTTATTTCACTTGATAGGTGATCCAGAAGAACTGATGTTCCAGTATTTCAAAAGGTTTGGGGATAAACCCTGCTGCTTTAGTGATCTCAAGGTGTTTGTAGACCTCCTCCCACCAACCCAGTATACAAAGGTAAGTTCGGTGACCCTTGATTGCCCTGTTTGTCCCAGTGGCCTATTCAGAAAAGAGAGAGTTTGCATACTGCAAGCATGCTTTTTGCATGTCACAAGAATCTGCTTGACAGAGTTCTTTGCATCTTGAAAGCCTGTTTACTCTTGCACCAGCCGTGCAGCAGAGGGTATTGTTTTATTAGTTTGCATTGGACGCCACTCCTCCATGGTCGTCATCACCAGCCCCCCAACTCAATATAGTACAGCAACTTTGTTCGTGCCAAAGATGGTGGTGTGATAAGCCTCAGGTTGAGAAGTAGGCACTGTCCGTTTTGAAACACTTCTTGCAACAGGGGACTTTTGTGTTGTGAAAAAGAGCGTCACAGGATGATTTCAGCAGTGAGGAGTCCTGGTGCTGAGCCCCTGGCTCTTCTAAGTTCGGGGGGGGGGGGGGGGTCAGATGCAAAAAAGCCTGGCCTGTAAACAAAATTGCTGAGACCCATGCAGCATTGTTCACCCTAGGGTTTCTATGTCTGAACAGTTCTCTCACTAGCACTCATTTAGCTCTTTCCAAAGGTCACTGGGCAATTCAGCAAAATCCAGCAGATACTGTTTCTAAGCAGGTTGTAAACAGCGCTGCATGAAAACAATTGTTGGCTGTCATGCCCTCCCTGTGCAAACAAGGGGATAGAAGAAGTTGCCTTGTACAGAGTCTGACCAGTAGGCTGTCTAGCCCAGTATTATTGTCAGTGTGGCCCTTGAGTCTTGCAGGTCTTTCCAGCTGTACTTTCTGAAATCCCAAATCTGGAGCCCAGTGCCTCCTTATGTTCTCTCAATTATAGGCCTAAATGGAAGGTTCATTGCGACTCCCAGAATTTAGAATTAAAACTGGTTTTCAGCATCTCATGGTTTGCAGGGGTTTTTTTTTCCTTTAAAAAAAGGCATGTTTCTAGGCCTTGCTGCTGAAGAGAGAAATCTGAAAATGTTGAGTTTAAACAGGTGTTCTGGAACTCGGATGTGGAAGGGGGAATTCAGTACTCTGTGCAATTTCTTGCCCTCTCCCACATGTTATGCTCCCTTAGACCCTGTCCCTCTTCCCTTGTCTTTTTTGTTTTTAACATTTGTTTTTTTTTAAAAAATAAGATTCTAGTACTCCTTGCTATGAAAAATCATGTGGAGGGGAAGAATGCTGTGTGTTTCTTTCACCATGCCAGACAGTGTCACTTAACATGGGGTATTACTGTGTTTGTTGCAAAGGTTAATTCCCAGGCTCCCATAGGTGTTTAAATTTAGCTTGAGAGTCTCCTGAAAATTCAAGCAGACATTGCTGTTGGTTCTTCTCAATTTTTTTTGCCTCTCTAAACCTGTTCCCCTCCCCCTTGCATTTTGAGCCCAGCCTTCCTTTCCCTGCTATGTTAAGCAAATCTAGACTGTGTAACAGTAATAAGTTATTATTTTATTATTATTAACAGATTCCAATAGAAGAATTTAGGTGCATCCCGTGCTGGTATCTAGTTCATACTCCATAATGGTGCTTGCTTCTGGTTCGAAGCAGGTATTAAAGAGTTCACGTTTCTGTTTTTACCTCCCTCAGTTCATCAACCAGTTGTTGGGGGTCATCCCTCTGTCTGCACCCACGGACGGCAAACTGGCGCTACCCGCGAACATTAAGTCTTTGCAACAACACTTGTGTGTTGTGCAGTTGACGAGGTTACTCGGCCTCTACCACGCAATGGACAGGTCCCAGAAGCTGGATGCAGTGCAGGATTTGTTGCTGCGTTATCGGCACGGGCTGGATTTTGGTGAGAGTCAACCTGTCCTAAATTTCAGACCATTTTGCTATTCTTTAAAAAATTCTGCATTCTCTGCCAACCACATGTTGTAGCCATCCCTTTCCTTCCATGTTCCCTCCATTTCTCGTGAGGTTCCTGCTTTAATCCTTAAGAATCCTTTTCTGGAGGTTAAAGGCAGCTTGTTTATTATATAGATAAATAATGAATTTTTGCTTTGACTGATTAAAAAAACAAAAAACTGAACATGTTACTTCAGACCGGAAAGCAACATGGTTAGATCTCACTTAACTGAGACTAACTAGATCTGAGGGAATGGATCGGTGGTAAGAGCCGTGTTGATTCCAAAGAACAAGGAAATTAAATGTAACTCTGTGCATGTTTGACAGGGCTCTGTGTGATAGGACTGACTTCTGAGTAAAGGTGGAAGGGATCAGCTTCTAGAAGTGAGGCCATATTTTTCTCGTGTCAGTGAATGTTGAAATTGCTAGAAGCATAAGCTTTTGAGTCGCACAGAACTCTGTTGGAGCAAATGAAAAGGTAGCCTTTATGTGTACAAATGCATATGACATCAGCCTGCCTATGCAGCGTTCCTTATTTATTCATTTTAAAACTATCTCTGCCTTGCTTATGATGCACTTTTCTTTTTCCTTAGGAAAAGCCTGTTTGAAAACAGAGTTGCAATTCTCAGATTACTACTGTCTGCTTGCAGTACACCTACTTCTGGACCTCTGGCTAGAGGCAGGTATGTCTGTGTGCATGCAATAGGGATCCTACCCCAGGGGCACTCAGTCATTTATCTGCAACCGTTTTCGCTAGAAACTTGAAATGATATTCATTTTGTCCAGCTTATACTGCCAGAGCTAACCTGTAGTGCTGTAGTCTTCTCCTTTTCTGTTTTCATTGTCTGAATTTGTCACAGGAAGAATCTTTGCGCCAGTGTGGGTTGAAGATGATATTGTATATCACAGGTTTAATTCACAGATTATAGAGTGGTGATACTGATATAAAAATGCAATAACTCACTTAGACTGTGTGGGTTATAACTTTATTGCATAAAAACTTTAATTGGGGGGGTGTGTGGAAGCATGGCTGCGGGTCTCTTCATGCAAGCTTGAAAGATTTATCATCATGAGACCCACAGGTTTCCCAGTCCTGTTTGCGTTGACTTGCCTACATCTGTGTGTGTGTGTGTGTTGGAGGGGGAATATCCTGCCCTTACAGAAGGTTGAGTGTGGTGTTCTTTCCTCAGGTGAAGAGCCAGCTGCCTGGCAGTGCCTGGCCTTGCTTGAGGAAGGGCTGACGCACAGTCCCTCGAATGCCCAGTTCAAACTGCTGCTCATCCGAATCTACTGCATGCTTGGGGCATTTGAACCAGTTGTGGAGCTCTACTCCAGCCTTGACGCAAAGCACATCCAGCACGACACCATTGGGTGGGTAGTGTGTCCCTGGAACGATCCGTTTTGCTCTGGCCTTGACCCCAAGAGCTGTCCCTTCCCACCAGAGAGTACGATCAAATCACACTTTCAGGTTGTGTCCTTGTATTGACTGTAGGTCTGTAATGTTAAACTGTTCAATATGGGGTGACAAAGTGGGGTAAACATGTAGCAGACCCTTTAAGCTGTTTCTAAGAGGTGGCCCTTTAGAGGACCTACTGTTTTGTTGTTCTGAGTTGTTTTGTGCCTGTGTTGCAAGTCTGAAGTGAACACAGTGCATTTTTGGTTAGTGTTTTTAAAAAGAATTGCACAGCTGTTTTCCGTGAGTCTGGCCATCTCGCTGGGAGCAATAAGACTTTGCGAGAACAGGGCATTGCAGTTCTTGATAAAAACAGAGGACAACTTAGGTCTGGTCTTCCTTACTGAAGAGGTGCCTGCATGCCAATCAGGAGCACTTTACTTACGCCATCCTAAGCCTATTAAGCAGCTGCTTTTAAGGGAGAGTCCTCTGGGGGAGGAGTGAAGACCGAAGAAACACTGGCTGGGAAGGGAGGAATGTGGCGTTATGCTGAGAAAAGACAGGTTCTGTTTTCTGCTGCTCTGAAAAAGTGATATATATATATATATTTTGTTTCCACCTGCAAACCTTAGAAGGGGGACCCTAACTCTCAGGGCTGTTGAAGCTCAGAATAAGATAGCCAGTGAGAAGAAGTAGGGAAGCACTCACGTTTATGCCTTTTTTGCATTGCAGTTACTTGCTGACGCGCTACGCAGCAGCCCTCGGTCATTACACCGCCGCATCGCAATCTTGTAACTTTGCACTCAGGTTTTTCCACTCCAACCAGAAAGATGTAAGTGACAAAAGAGACTCCCTCGGCCTCTGTCCCAATTTCCCCTTCTCAAAGAGCAGGGGCAACCCTCCAGGAACTCTGTAGTACAAGTCCTGCTGGAATAGGACCCACCCCTGCCTACCACATTTTTTCTTATGCATCTGACCTTACTTAGATTGTAAGCCTGAAGACAAAGGCCTCTGGTGGCTTTTCCAGGCTATTAATTAATTCCCAAGCTGTGTGCTGCAAGAGAAGAGCAAGTGTGCTACTCCTGTGATCTCAAAGGACTTGCCTTTAGAGGAGGCTTCCTGCTGCATCTCAGTGTGAGTGGAGGAACGCTCAGAACTCATGCAGCGCAGGAAGGTGGACTCCTGAGAATGGGTAGTTCTTGCTCTTATATGCGCTTTCACTTTTCAGGTGTAAGAGCGAAGTGTGTAAGATTTTAATTTAAAACAAGGAGGTGCCCCACTTATCAGAACCCTGTAGGAAACGGATATAGCCACACCAGGAAGACCCAGGTTCAGGCTTCCCCACAGCCAAAATGCACACTGGGATTGCCACATTTCATTAACGCAGAGACCATCTTGTGTTCCTTCCTAGACCTCAGAATACATTATACAAGCCTACAAATATGGTGCATTTGAGAAAATCCCAGAATTCATTGCTTTCAGGAACAGACTGAACTCCTCACTTCACTTTGCACAAGTCCGCACAGAACGGATGTTGCTAGACCTCTTACTTGAAGCAAATATGTGAGTATGGGAGGGCCTCTCGCACTGTGGGTGTGAACGCTCTGGCACTCCACTGTTCTCTGGGTGTAGCGGACAGTTTCCTGCCTTCCAACCAACCTGCTCTAGGGATTATGTTGTGCACTTCCACAACTGTACTATATTTGTGTACCACACACAAGCATGCAGGGTGCAGAATGTGTCCTCCTGAAAAATTTCTGCTTTTGTTTAAGGGTCACACATACGGTTGGCCTACAGTATTTGCGGAGGTTCTGCGGATTTTAGGGGCCTTTAAGCACTGCTCTGGTTGCCTCCAGAGGCTTCCTGAAGCCTGCAGAGGCCATGCGCATCTGCCCGTGGCCTCTGAGAGCTTCAGAAAGCCTCTGCAGGTGACAGGAGCAGTCTGGAGGCTCCACATCGGCCCTGACCATGGGTTTGTGGATCCGTGAATGAAGAGAAATCCATGGTATCCTAATCCGCAAATATTGTGGGCTGCCAGTACTTTTTGCAGTGGTGAAGATGAGCAGGGAAGGCTGTACACAGGCAGAAGTGTGAGCAGAGGGCTTGGCAGGCGACCCACTGGTTGCAGATCCTCTGTAGAGCTCCTTGCCCATCTCTTTGTCTACCGGGACAAAGCAGTGCAAGTCTGAGTTATAGGAAAAAGCACTCAGGTTGCAGAATGCAACTTTTTAAGCACAGGATTTGAGCCAAGGTACAGCACTGGCTGTAGAATTGATTGGATCAAGAGTGCTTTGTTGTTTTGTCCCAGTTATAATAGAACCTGGTCCAAATCTGCTCACCTGCTTTTGTCCCTGGAGCCCTGAGCCATCTTGGTGTCCTTTTTTCTCCAGCACCTTCTTAAAAGCAGCACTTTTGAATACTGGAAGTTCTCCCTGGCACCCTCTAAACAGTGATGGCTGCAGTGAACTTCATCTTGAGCTGTTTCTAAAATACCTGGTTTTGTTCCTCTTAAACTAGAATAACGAGTTTGGAAGATAGTATAAAGTCCATGAGCCTAAGTCCGGAAGAGGATGACATTCCCTGGAATGACCTGCGGGATAATCGAGACCTCACTGTCTTATTTAATTGGGATCCAAAAGACAGGTTGGTCATGAAAACTGCTTGTTCTCCAAAGGCCTCGTTTCTGATCCTGCCCAGTGGCTGGCTCCACTCACAGACACCTCTCTCTCTTTCTCAGGAGTATTTCCGAAGAGCACCGAAAACTCTCCTTGGAGGAAGAGACCATCTGGCTGCAGATTCGGTCTTTGACGTTACGGCTGATAAGTGGGCTGCCAGCACTTGGCCACAGCATTCAGCCAAAGAACTCTGAAAAGACCACTGAGAATGGGGTTTCCTCCAAGATTGACACAATGCGGGCTCTGCTGCAGCAGCTCAATGTGGCAGTGAATTCTGGGAAGCGGTTTCTGGAGCGGAAGATCCAGGTACAACTCCTGGAAACAGCCCCTCAAATCTTTAGCTTATGGTTCTGCCAGGGGTTTCAGCACCGATGATGCTGCACTAGAAATGACACTCCTTTAGGAGAGAGGTGCAGTGTTTTAACCTCCCACCTTCTGCTTCTCTCCTAGTATCCAGTCCTTGGCCCCCCACCTTCCCGAATGGCTGGCTTCGTCAGCGGTGGGAGCTGCCAGTGTCAGACCAGCCTGTTTCATCTTGTTAGTGAAATTTATGAACTAGATACGAATGGCTTAGGTAAGCTCTTGATGTTCCTGAGACTAGAAACCAAACTGGCCCTGGGTGGGTGGGTTGGGGGCATGGCTTGTGTTTTCAGATGTTTTTAGCAATCTTGGCCTCGTTCAGGCTGCTGTGATGCCACACAATGTTCGTGTGCAATCCTTAGCTGGCAAAAGTAGCCTTAGAGAAGCTTACAATGTGGCTTTCAGACTTGAAAAATAACAAATTCTAACTTGCTATCAGGTTAATTAGACTCTTGCCCATTTTCTGTGGCTTGTCTTTGTAAACCTGAGGACTAGACTCCCTCAGAATGAAAACTGCGATCCAGTAAGCCCCGTGGATCGCAAACCATGCAGTTCCTTCATCTGCCCATATTACCACGTTGACTCATTTGATGAGTTGGCTGTTTAGGTGCTGTTTGTGGCAGTACAATATTCTTTTTTTTTTTTTTAGCAGAAGCCTCTATTTATTGATTGTGATATTATGGTGTGTCCTTTCACCTGTTGGATGTTTTTATTTTGTTTTTTAAACTCCATCCTTACGTATTTGGACAAATCATTTAATAACTTCATTATTTTCAGAAGATTCTACAGCAATTCAAGAGAGAATAGGGAATCGCTTTAAATCCTTGCTAGAACAACTGACAGGTAAGTCAGCATTGCAAAACGTTTGCAAGAGGGACGAGCCTATGAATATTTTTTTTGCCTGCCTACACATATCTAATATTAACCATTTGTGGCTGCATGTGAAATGGTTGTTGCCCTTGATTTGTTGGTCGATGTCTACGCTGGTAAATCTTATGTTCCTCCAGATATTTCCAGGCAAATCCAGAAGAGGCAATTACCATTTGCCCCAAGCCAGTCCAGAAATACATTTTTTTCAGTCCCTGCCTCCAGGAATGCCCAGAAAGAGCAAGCTGTTTGGTTTTGCCCATGTTTGTGGGCTCTTTGCAGTGCACTACAGTGAACAATTGCCATTCCTTTAAGGTCAGGCCCCACAACCACAATCCTGAGTGTGCTGTTTAATACATTAATGTGCAATCCACTTGTAAATTTGATAAGCAAAATTTCAAAGATACCAAAAGAAGACAGGCGGGGGGTAAGGAAACTGAATGCATTCTGCCTCCAGGGTCAGGCAGAGACCTAGGACCCAAGAGGGCTACCAACA
The DNA here is from genome assembly GCF_035046505.1 of Tiliqua scincoides. Taxonomy (NCBI): domain Eukaryota; kingdom Metazoa; phylum Chordata; class Lepidosauria; order Squamata; family Scincidae; genus Tiliqua; species Tiliqua scincoides. Next base: position 13,257,040 of record NC_089834.1, read on the forward strand.
AGAAAGCATTTGTACAGTTGTTGTAAATAAGACTTAAATATTCTGTACATTTTTCCTTTCTTCTTCTTCTTTAAGATCTGTTCAATAAATGCAAAGGTGACTTGATGGAAGTTGGGAATGGCAGCTTGAAAACCCACACACGCGTTTTGGAGAACCTGGTCTTCTTTGTCGAGGTGAACGTGGGCCTTCTGGTGGTTTGCGGGGGCCACTCTTGCTCCCCCTCTGATTGCCAAGCCCAGCAGTGTCCCTAAAGCCCTCCTCTCTTCTCGTCCTTCCAGACAATCTCCATCGTCCTGTGGGTGTGCAGTTACTCCGATGCCGTCCTCCGGCCCTTCAAATTAAACTTGCAAAAGAAGAAAAAGAAAAAAAAAGATAGCGGTGTAGCCATGGTAGGCAATCCTTAGGGAGGGGTGGTTTGGGATTGCAAGAGAGAGACCATCTCTTTTGTACCATCACGACCATTAATAGTTCTCTTCTGCCCTGAACTTGTCCATTTCATAAAATCAACATAAACATGGTATGAAAAAGTAGGCTCATTTGCCATTCTAAATCAAATGGCTTTCAAGAGGGATTTTTGGGGGTATGTATTTCCTGTTGTGAGAAAGCAGCCCAGTGGACTGGATAATCTTTGTGTCTCATCCAGCAGGGCTGCTTTTAAATATGTGTGCAAAACTGCAGTATTTTTATACATAAAGTACATGTACTTTGGGAGCAAATATGAGTTATAATTGTAATAACATTGTAATAATAATAATAACTAAGTATTTATATACCGCCTTTCTGGTCATTGGATTACTCCTCTGACTTTATTCAAAGCGGTTTACATAGGCAGGCATTTCTAAATCCCTCAAGGGGATTTTTACAATCATAGAGGTTCTCTCTTTCAATAACCAACAACATTTCAGAATGGATCTTCCTGGTTTTGGTCTCACTTCTGGCCTGCAGTTCTCCCACGCTGGTTGACAAGCAGCTCCATCTCTCACATGAAGGGCAGCCAAAACACTTCTTGCTCACACCAAGAGCAGGTGGAATCACTCAGCTGGGCTTGTCAGCTGCTTCAAGGTCTCGCCATTCTCAGCCGTTCAGGGAGCTGCCGGTGTCCTCGAACTGGCGACCTTCTGATGTTATCTTTGGGCTAACGGAGGCTCTACCCTCTAGACCAGACCTCCTGCCCAAATATTATTTATTTAAATAAATGTTTGGAAGCAAATACGAGCCAAGAAGACAAATGTATCTTTCGCTTTTCTTCTTTGGCAGCCCCCCGTGTTCAAGAGCTTCCAGGACTACATTTCCGGGCTACAGACACTCACTTCCAATGCGGTAGACCATATCAAAGGGCTTGACATTTCGCTGACTGCACTTAAACTTGAAGAACTGTCCATAGAGGACAATTTACTGTTGCAGGTAAGAAATGGCTGCTGGCAAACTGAGCTACTAAAGGACGCATTGTATGGTGAGGTGTGGTGTGTGTGTAAAGGGGAGGAAGGTTTTGTCCTTGCCACAACAGCACTGTGAATGCAGTGGGAGAAAGCAAAGAGATGCATTCCAAGACCCCTTCCAGTTAATTATAGTTAAAGAATTGAGCTGGCTCCTCCCTTCATGGCCCCATCCTGTGTTTTCTTCCAGGTCAGTCTAACAGAATATTTGGGAACTGTCTTTTGTGAGTAGGCCTGGGGGGTTGTTCACCTTCTTCTGCAGAAGAAAACCCTACAGTTGTAAGAAGCAGCCACATGAGGGCAGCAAGCGAAGCAAGAATTCTTTAAACTTGTTCGAGGGCTTAAAAATTATTGTTAAAAATTATTGTTAAAAATAACCGGACTGCTTTTTTCCAACAAAAGTTTGCAAAGCAATTAACAGAGCAGAATAAGTAAAAGATATTTGCCTGTCCCACGAGGACCCGTAGCCTAAATGAGCCCCTGACAAGGAGCCACCTGAAGGCCCTTTACTGGGCGAGTAGGAAGAGTTTCTCTCCCCCTGCTGGTGCTTGGCAGATGTGGCATTTGAGTGCCACACAAAGACATGCGCACACTTGCTCGGAGCAGAGAAGAGGTTGCCGTGGATTGCAGGAGTTCAGGTCTATGAAAAGAGATAAGCCTTAGGTAACAGTTAGGGTAGATGGAGTGAGAGACAGCAAAACCCGGGCTCTTCATCTCAAACCAGGACTGCCCAGCAGATAGTTGCTCAGGCTTGCGCAATTTCTGACTTTTTCCGGTTCCTTTTATTTCTGATGCCACTGGAGTTGCTCAGTTTCAGCCCATTTGTTTGCACACACCAAGAAGCACATGGGGAAAAAGACTTGCAGCTGGTAGGAAAATGCTGTCTGAATTTCCAGCCTCTGCTAGCAGGCAGGTGGCATAGCCAAATCTATGGTAGCTGGCCCCACTTCCAACGGTCAGTGCTCCTCATGGCTTCAGAATAAGCTTTGCTTTCAAGTGTATCATTAAGAGATTAGCAGAGAAATACTTTTTTTTTTCCATTTTGCTTACTCATTCGACAACTTGTTCCTTTCTATATCTGTCTTCTCTCACCAATTTTTTTGGTATGGTAGGAAATAAAAAAAATAAACAAGAACCCTCCCTGGCCCTTGTGTTTTCTGCCACATAGACGCGAATGTTGGCCTGGGATCTGTAGGGGTTTTCCAGCTCCTCTAGATTGCAACAGTTATAGTTGACAAATGTGAAACTCCCATGGTAAAGATGTTCAGTGCTTAACCCACAGCTATAGGCTTGTGACAAGAAGCTACTCACAGAGTCTAGGCATTAGTTGTGTCAGTTCTCAACCATGAGTCAAATCCAGGGTGCCCATTTGCCTGGTTGCAGGAAAAGCGTTCTTGACCTGATGAGCTGAGAGAGCCTCATCTGTGATATATCAGGTCCTGAATATATAAGCAGCTTGATCCAAAGACAGTGCTTGAATTGAGGTCTGTACATCAAAAGATGCACAAGAAAAGTTATACAGGGGCCTCTGGCTAAACGGGATACAGCCATTTAGGCACTAATGACAACCTGACGGGAGTGGTTGAGGCAGGTGTTGCGCAGTGGGGCCTTCTCAGCAGTGGCACCAATGTTTTTAGTTCCCTCCTTAAAGAAGTCTTTTGGGCTCTCTCTTTGTCTTTCAACATGCAGCAGACGTTTAATGTTGAACTGATTCTTGCTGTGAGTGAACAGTGTTAGATTAGTGCTGTTTTTATTGCCTTTGGATGGTTAATTTTTACTGTTACCCTGATTTAAGTGCTTGATTTACCAGTATAGTTACCTGGAAACCCAAAGGTCACCCAAATACAGTGTTCCTCAGTATTTGGAGATACTTACGAGAGGATCTAAAAACCCACCTTTGCATCTAGCTTTTCACCGTGAGTTACAGCGTCCTTAAATTTTTATATGTGCCTCTATACTTCTCGCCCACCCCAGGAAGAAAAGAAGTTTACAAAGACTGTGCTAGGGAAGGTCCAGAACAGTTACCAACATGCGGTTCAGGAAATCGGAGAACTGTTGAAGAAAAGACTTGATAGCCTGAAACTTATAAAGGTTTGAGGAGAGCGTGTCCTCTTTGGCGCAGTAGCCCAGCAGGCTGATGGGAGGATGGTAGCCCATGGCCAGGAGAGAGATGCAGCACCCGCCGTACCTTCGACATTTAAAATCTGGAACTTCCTTATAAATGCATGAAGGACTTTGATCGTAAAATAGTTTTTTTATGTATTAAAAAAATATATTCAAGCGGATTAAATTATTGTACATAAAAACCAGAAGCGGGGGTTCCCCCTCTGTCAGGGTTCAGACCACTTTTTATACATGTTCATAAGCATATTGCAACAGAGACTAGAAGCCCTTCACCTGTTTCATTTCCCTGTGGGGGAGGGGAGAGGCTTCTGCATAGGCTCTTTGGGGGGCTAGAAGTCCTTAAAAGCAGCAATACAAATCCAGTGTAAAGCATATTTCAAAGGAGTTTGAATTTTTTCATCACACGCCACAGCAGTTACTAGTTTCTGAGCACAGCAGAAGTCAGCAGGGCCCCATGTTCAACTGTAGAAACTCTCTTTTTTTCCTGCCTGGCTAGTGAACCATGTAGCCCAGAGTCGGCAAGCCTTTCCTTGACTAGCTCTCAGTTCATCTTAGCCGTTCCGGTGAAAGGATCTCCCTGAGCAATGTACAGCTTAGAACCTCAAGGTAACATTGCAGTTGCAAAAAAAAAAAATGTACAGAATAAGCTTCATGAAAAGTCAACTGCTTTTGCTGTAGCGTGGTAGGAATCCACCTGTCGGCCAAAGAATGAAAAGGACTATCAGTAGGTGACATGCAGCAGGGATCCAAGGCTGTTCTCATCTTTTTCTACAAAAGGACAGTTAGTTTGCACCGCCCGAGTCCCTCTCTGTGTCCTGATGTTTCTGACAGGCTCATATGTGCCTGGGAACTGTGTTTTGTGCTTCCCAACGCCAATCCAAAATGGAACCTGGGCACCTTTTCAGAAAGGGGCATGAGATTGGACAAGACAAGCAAGCATAGAGATGAGAGAATGCAAATTAGTTTCAATCCAGCTTCCCTCTCCCGTCTTTCATTGCCTCTGAAACCCTCCTAAGGTGAAGCTTGCATAGATACTTGTTGGATTCTTGAATATTTTCCATAGCCAACAGGGTGCTGTTAAGTTGCTCACCTTCTTTGGCAACCATGAACTTGCTACATGATCCAGGTGCCGAATCAAGTTTTTCTCCTTTTTCCTGTTAGTGCACTTCCTTGTCTGGCACCATTAAACCTGCTTTTCTGCTGACTTACGCAGGGAAGAGGGAACCAACACAGCTGGAGAGAAGTTTGGGGCAGCAATTTAAAACTTTGGCAGGACTCTAACAACCAACTTAAGCTCAACAACTTTGCCTCAGCCATGATGATGTGAAGGTTTTTAAGAGGGCTGGCAGTTCTGATTATGTCACTTCAGTGCTAGTAGGAAGGAGAGGAATATGTGTGTGTTTTTTTTATTGTTTCCTTCACCATCTTGTGTTTCTGTATAAAATCCCATAGCCTTTGAATTTATTGTTAAAACTAAGCCTGACGGCTATATTTGCCATTACTGTACCTTTTTACTCAATAGGGATTTTAAGACCTGGACCTGAAAAGTTCTGGGTGGTTCCTTTTTGAAAAGAAATTTTTTTTCCCATTTAGCAAATGGGGTGTGCTGTTGTAACCTGTCTGATCACCGCAGTGGTGCAAGGGAGACCCTTCAGTCTGCCATGCTTCATCCCCAGTTCCTACAACGCTGAAGGGGAGTGGCACATCGTACAGACTTTGCATGAATGTCTTCTCATTTGTAGTGTGTGAAGGTCCCAGGAGAAGCACCTGTCTCTTCCAGGGTGCATTCCCACAGCATCAGTCCTGCATGACAGGACCGCAAAGGGGGCAGGAAAGATAGCTGTGGGGAACCAGCTTTAAGTAGTTCTGTGTTACTCAGCCTTTTCCCCCTGAACCCCCAAATTCAAACTGATATGTATCTCTCCACCACCCATACCCTGCTGATACAATTCTTAAAGAAGCCACATTTTGAGGTCACTTTGGATGTTAAAAGTGATATCTGGAGGAAACGTTCCCAGCTGTGTATATGGTTTAGCAGTACATTCTGATACAAGGAGGACAGGGTACTATAATGTGCATTGTCAATAAGATTTTCAAGGACTTCTGTGCTTCCCACAGAACTGTCTTCGGGGGAGACAATTGACTCCTTGGTTTAAGTATAGTTTAGATCCTGTTCCAAGATATTTAAATGCAGCTGCTGTCGTGGGATGTCTTTGAAGACATCTTGTTCCAAAAACTCCAGTTTTAGCAGGCACAGCAGCACCTGAAGTTCTTCGTTCAGAACAAGGCAGGGCAATTTTTTTTTTTTTGCTCCACATGTTTAACCATGATGGTTCAGGAACCGTGTGTTGTGATTGTGTCCTGAATTCACTCAAAGACTTGGGCAAGCGCCACTGAAACGCCATGGCAGCTGCACTCTTGCACAGCTCCTGTTTGTGATGAGGCATGCCTGTTAGACTCTGGGGTTGCTTTCAGTGAAACAGCTGCCCCTTTGAGTCAGACCTGAAATGAATTTGTGCAAAAATCCAGCCCCTCATCGTCTAAGGAAGCCAAAGAGGGCTCGTGGAGTGCAAAGGGGTAGCCTATCTAGTCCTTTGCAACATGAGTATTCTATGCATTCAAATTGGGTTCTGGAACTGTATTCATGTAAAGCTTTCACCATCCTGCTGGGGCAACAATGCCATTTTTTCCAAGACGCTGGAATCAAATATTCTTACTCCTCTGCTCACCCAGAATGAGTTTGCTACTAAGGGTAGAGCAGAAACATTTAATTCCAGCTCCTAAGCCTTTCTGAGTACGGTGAAGAAAGAATTCTTCAGAAATCAATGAAAGAGGGGAAACATTTTTTTTTTAATCTCTGAACTGTGTACAATGAAACACAAAAGCCAAGTTATCTCAGCTTCCTAAACAGGCCTGACCCTTCCAAATGTGTTCAAAAGAACAGAGTGCTGTTGTGTTTATCCCAGTTTGGCTTGTGATTTAACTGACGTGTATAGGAGAGGGCTAAGGAAACTACTAGTTCAGACAGAGAGAAATTAATTGCTTTTGTATAGTCCTGGGATCACAAGAGCTCAGCTCCAACTGCGGCTGTCTCTGTTAGCCAATGTCTTTGCTTTAATTAAATGTGGGCGTGGGGGGTGTTTTTAACCAAGGTGAGGGGTGTTTACTCCACCTGCCTTACTGTCCTGAAGAACTTTTCATTGCCCACTTTGATGGAGGGTGGGGGTTTTGTATCTTTTAGTCATTTTTTTAACCGTTTTTTAAAAATTGCATTTATATTTTGCAATTGTTGCATTGAATCATGCTTTTGGTTTTTGTCTCTTATTTTAACCTATTAAAAGAGGGGGATGTTCTGTTATATTCAGCCCACTTTCACTTGTATTTCTCCCTATTTGCTGTCTGTAATTTATGACTGTGGAAGTTCTGTTAACACTGCAGCCGCCGACAGAATTAAGTGACAAAACTGCTAGTGATCTGCTTTAAACTGGATGGGTTTATAATTTATTAAAAAAGCAAAAAACAAAAGTCAGTTTCTCTATGAACCAGCTTTGCGGCCTCTTCCCTCCCCCCTCCCACTTTCAATCTGAGAAATGCTTTAAAGCAGCGATTTTCAACCTTTTTCGTCTCGTGGCACACCGACAAGGTACTAAAATTGTCAAGGCACACCATCAGTTTTTGGACAACTGACAAGGCACACCTTTCTGTTGGTGGGGGGCTCATATACCCCAAGATCCTATTAACAAATGACCACCAAATTCCTGCGGCACACCTGGGGACCATTCGCGGCACACCAGTGTGCCATGGCACAGTGGTTGAAAATGGCTGGCTTAAAGTTTTATCTTTCTCTTCCCACCCACCCCATTTGTTTGACTGCTTGGCTATGAAAGTTGTTGTTGTCAAAGCAGGGGTCCAGATTTCATTGGGTGCTTTTGCTGCTTTGGTTGGTTGGCAACCTCCAGTCTTGAAAGACTATGGTAGAAGCCTACAGCACCCGGTATTCCCAGGTGGTCTCCCATCCAAGTACTAACCAGGCCTGACTCTGCTTAGCTTCCAAAATCAGACAAGATCGGGAGATAGTGTTCAGTATAGGGAGATGGTTGGCAACCTTCAGTCTCGAAAGTCTATGGTATAAGCCTACAGTACCCGGTATTCCTAGGCGGTCTCCCATCCAAGTACTAACCAGGCCTGACCCTGCTTAGCTTCCGAGATCAGACAAGATCGGGAGATAGTGTTCAGTATAGGGAGATGGTTGGCAAGCTTCAGTCTGGAAAGACTATGGTAGAAGCCTACAGCACCCGGTATTCCCAGGCGGTCTCCCATCCAAGTACTAACCAGGCCTGACCCTGCTTAGCTTCCGAGATCAGACAAGATCGGGAGATAGTGTTCAGTATGGGGAGATGGTTGGCAAGCTTCAGTCTGGAAAGACTATGGTAGAAGCCTTCAGCACCCAGTATTCCCAGGCGGTCTCCCATCCAAGTCCTAACCAGGCCTGACCCTGCTTAGCTTCTGAGATCAGACAAGATCAGGCATGTGCAAGGTCTGATCTCGGAAGCTAAGCAGGGTCAGGCCTGGTTAGTACTTGGATGGGAGACCGCCTGGGAATACCGGGTGCTGTAGGCTTTTACCATAGTCTTTCCAGACTGAAGCTTGCCAACCATCTTTGCTGCTTTAACAGGGTAGGGAGCAGCGTTTAGAGTTAACTAAGAGCTCCTGCTCCGTCTCTGGGCAAGGTCTGGTTGTGCATTTGTGTTTGTGCTGCAAATTCTAGGCACAGCTCAGGTGAAATTCAGCTCCCCGAGTCCTGGGCTGGCTGCAGAGACAGGCACTGGGTCTGCGGGTCCTGTTCAGGTGCCAGTGCAGCCTGGGGTGGAAGCAGGTGCTGGGGCTCCTCCTGGCTGGCTGGCTGGCTGGCACTGGAGCGCCTCTTCTGCCTGGGGGTGTGGGTGGCCAGCTGGTGCAGGCAGCAGAACTGCTGGTCATGTGACGGTCCCGGGCAAGCCCCGCCTCCTTCCCTGTCGAATCTTCCACACTTGGCCCCCATGCAGCCAGCTGTGCGCACGACCACCATGGCGCGGGGGAGCCCCAGGCCCGCCGCCCTCCTGCTCCTGTGGCTGCTCCTCTGCGTGGCCCCAGAGAGTGGCCAGGCTCTGCACACCAAAGGCGCCCTCCCTCTGGACACCATCACTTTCCACAAGGTAAGAAAGGGGGGGTGGTTTGGGTGGGGGGCGCCCCTTGGCTGCACTTGACGTATGCAATGCAACTGCAACACACACACACACACACACACACCCCCGGGTTGCACCGGCCCAGCTGCATTGCAAGCTGTGAAAGCCTTGCATTCTGTGCGTCTGCAGCACACACACGCCCCCTTCCCCATTGTGGGGCATCGGTGTGTTGCAGCCAGTTCGCTGGGGGGGGGGGGCAAGTGGGTGGGCAGGTCCTGAGAAAGGAGGGAAGGGGGCATCGGTGTTGGGGGGTTGGCCAGAGGGAGCAGGGAGGCCCCTTGCATGTGGGTCTCAAGGATCCAAGGCTGTAACCCCATGCACACCAGCAGCCCCATTGAGCACAGTGGGGCCAGTTTCTGAGCAAGCCTGCAAGAGCATCAGCCTGTATTGGCTCTGAAGGCTGTGGGTTCCACGAGCCTCCTTGCATGATCTCAGTCTAGTTCCCTTTTTTCTATGCCAGGCAGTGTCTTAATTTTTTTTTTTTTTTTGCTGGACTGTGCATGAAACCAGGTTGGGTGATTGTCAATATTGACTCCCCTTCCAATGCTCATCCAGCAGATTGCATTAAAACCTACTTGCCCTTTTAAAAAAAGGTGAGGGGGGGTCTTTGCTGTGGCCCCCTGACACAGGAAGATGTCACATCCTTCCTGTTTTCTTGCATTGAATTGTCTGTTGGGGAGCAATTGTAGGGAAGAATAATTTATTTTTTATGGAAGAGGCTTCAAGGAAAGATGGGCGGGGATTGGAGTCCCCCCAACACACACACACACACACACACACACACACACACTCTCCACTCTCATGCATGTTTGCTTGGGACTAATTCCTGCTGATGTCAGTGGAATTTACTCCCAGGTAGTAAATAGGATTTCAAGGCACTTCTCCCACCCACCCCCAATACACACACATACTGGCTTCATATTTGTAGTTACAAAATATTTGCAATTGCAATTACATCCCCCCCCCCCCCCAATTTAAAAGCCAGATGACAGAAGACCAGAGAGGAAGCTTCAGACACTGGCCAATCAGGGGAGTCCAAGTGGATAAAGGGTGGAGCAAACTCCCTTCACTTCCTGAAACCCTCTGATTTCAGAAGGAGCCTGGCTTAGTGGCTGATGGGACCATAAGCCCCCGCACCTCTCTGCAATGCTTGGATGATTCATCCCTGGAACATAACTAGCCAAGCCTGTGGTTAAAAAGATCTAAGTGCCCCAGAGCACATGCAAAGTGCTTTTTCTCTTGCTTCTTTGCAAGGACATGGCAGAATCAGTGGGGCACATGTGCAGTTCTCTGGGCTAGTTGGAGCCCCCAGGATACCTCACCATAAAAATCTGCTAAGAGCCCTGGTAGATGATAAAAGCTGCTGGATGCCATCCATAAGACCTGTCATTGCATGGGCTGTTTTGCGGGGGGAGGGGTGGGGTGCAAAGCATTCTGCGTATAGTATCTCTGTAATTAAAAGCGTGGGGGGGGGGTGCGCCCAGAGCATACAAACCGCCACCCTCCTCCGCTCTGGGCACACCCTGTCCTACATGAAGGTTTGTGATTGCTTCCTGCGTTTTGAGGAAAGCTCCTGCAGCAAGCTGGTCCCACAAGCTGCCTTGAGTTTGGTGTTAAACATCTAGGAACCATCAGGGTTTCACCAGGTGACTTTGGGTGCTGCTTGTTCTGAAGTCTCAGGTGTTACAGTGGCACGGTCCTTAGAAGCTTTTCTCCCTTCCCCTTTTTAGGTGATCCCAAAGCACAAATACGTCTTGGTGAAATTTGACACCCAGTATCCATACGGAGAAAAGCAGGATGAGTTCAAGAAGGTGGCTGAAAGCTCCGAGTCCAGCGATGATCTCTTGGTAGCTGAGGTTGGAATCTCAGGTGAGGCTGGGATCGCACGGAGGGGACCGCAGTGCTGAGCTGACCTTTGCGATCATGAGGTCCGGAAACGTGATTCTGTTTTTGTTTTGTGCTTGGTGCTTTTGCAGCAGAGGCAAGGTCAGATCCCTGCCCCACAGACACAAGGGGAGGGGAGCAGTGCTTTAATGGATCAATGTGCTGATTCAGAGTTTGTGGTCCTAACGCAATGTTGTTCTGGGACTTCTGTTTCCAGATTATGGCGACAAGCTGAACATGGAGCTGGGGGAGAAATACAAACTGGACAAAGACGCCTACCCGGTTTTTTACCTGTTCCAAGATGGCGACCTGGAGAATCCTTTGCCTTACACCGGTGCAGTGAAAGCCAGTGCTATCCAGCACTGGGTCAAGAGCAAAGGAATCTACATGGGGATGCCAGGCTGCTTGAAGGAGTTTGACTCCCTGGCAAGCAGATTCCTGAGCACCACTCTGCTGTCTGAGCGCCAGGCGCTGCTCAAGGAAGGACAGGAGTTCCTGGAGAAGGCCAAGGACACAGAGCGGAAATCTGCTGAGCAGTACCTGAAGATCTTCAACAAAATCCTCTCCCAGGGAGACAACTTTGCCACCACTGAGGTTTCCCGGATCACCAAACTCATCGAGGAGAACAAGATGAGTGAAGGGAAGAAGGAGGAACTCCAGAAGCGCTTGAACATCCTCGCTTCATTCCAGAAGAAGACAAAAGGCGAGAAAGAAGAGCTTTGACGAACCGGGATAAAATCATAGTACACAAGCTGTGAGATCAGAGTGGGTTGGGGGGGGGAGTTTCTCGATCTGGTGCTCCTGGTAAGCAAGCAAAAAACATACCACCACCCTTGAAGAAAGCTACAGAATTCCTCCTCGCACAAGATGTTTTATTCATTTTTCTTCAAAAAATACTTAAGGCATCCTTTTGGGGGGCTCTACAAGACACTGCCATCACCAACAGAGATTGCCGTCATCCCGCAAGAACATCACCAGTCACGAATCCTTCGCTTGAAAGACAAGCCTGCCTTTGTTAGTCCTGCAGGCTTTAATTCCCAGATGCTGTTTGTCCCAGGTGTCTGCCAAAGTGGGGGCCCTCAGAACTCAGCACAGCCTCTTTTTACCCGGGGGGATGTTCAAGAGGACAGCCCTTGGAACCCTGGGCAAGCTGTTTCTTCCTGGTTGAGTTCCCTGTGATCACGGCCAGGCAACAGGTGACTCACCAGTCCCATCTCGGCTCACCAGCCTAGTGCTTTAAAAATCCACCCTGTCTTTGCAGTCCCGGGCAACAAAAACAGAGGTCTTCTAAGACCTTGGTGGACCGCCAAACATGATGGATGGCCACTGCGTTCTGCTTGGGGGGGGGGGTCACAGGTTCTGAAGAGTCTTGTCTACATCTGTGTCCATGGGAAGCTAAATGAGGGGAGGAAGCTTAGGTGGGGCTGTTCTTTCTGTGTGCTTTCAGAAGCACTGGTTTGCACCAGTTTGTGGCCAAGAGGGGCTGGGTGGAAGCGCTGTCAGTCTCTTACCGACCGGTATTTGCAAAATGGATTGAGGGGAATTTTATGGTGATACTTGTTTGCTAATAAAGGTTATCAGGAAAACAGTGTCTGGCCAAGGATTCCTTTTTGTTTCTTTGTTAAAAGAAAGGAGTTGTTGAAAACAGAGCTCTTGAAAATTTCAAGTCCATGCGCAGGGTTGCCTGCATAAATCTAGAAACTGGGATCCAGTGTGGAAGTGAGCCCTTAAGATTGTCAGTCCATTCAAAAGAGAAACTCAACTTTCTAGTCCTCATTCTGGCAGAAGAAAGGGTAGAGTGCAACCGCCTGGTTTTACAAGTAGGCTACCCCAGAATGCTCCTCTGAGCTCTGGAATCCTCCATACCTCTGCTCCACTACCCTCTGAGACTTTCAACTCCCCTGGTCAGTGTTGACCTTAGGTCTTGGAGCTCAAGAAAAAATAAACAGTGGCTGGAGTGGAAGGCAGGAAGTGGGGAAATGGATGTATGGGAAAGATTACCTCCCACTACGCCACTTGTACCTCCCAGTAGCCACTTATCCCTTGGCATTGCATAAAGCCATAAATTCTGGCAGAAGGAACCCCCTCCCAAGATGGAACCTTTGTCTGGAGGGGAATCCAGCTGCTTGGAAAGAGAACCTACACCTTAACACCAGGAATATGGGGAGGGAGAGATGCCTTCTGGCAAGAGTTAGGGGTTCTGTACATACTCAGAGGTGCTTCCCTCAAACACATTTTTCATACCTGCTTCTCCTGTGAAAGATGGGATGGCTAAGGATGGGAGGGGGTTGCTGACTGGGCATGACTCAGGAGGGTTGGGGCCCCTGGATAGTATTTGTAAGAGGTTGCTTTTAAAACTACGCTACCGAACATGCATATTTTTCCAACCAGCACACAGAAACCACCTGCTTAGTTCAGAGGCATGAGCAGAATAAATTCGTTGAACCAACGGTGGAAAAAACCTCCACTAAGAGACTCATAACAGAATGGTGTGAATCATCCCCCAGCACCAAATGAGCAAGTCGAGCTCGCTGGATTTCCCCTTGCCTGTCTGTCACCTGGGGCCAGAGGCCGTTTTATTTGCATTAGAGGCGTCTAGATGGACACCAGGTGTTGACTGCTCAGGCGAGAACACAGGTGGCCCTCGGAGGCTGGCAAGTGGGCCGTGGCCTGGCAATGTGAGAGCCCATGGTTTCCGCTGGTGGTGGTGGTGGGGTTGTTCTGAACTGAGAAACATGTCTTAGAAATGCAACCTCCCACAGCATGGGGGTCTGGTGGACCCATAGTCTGTGGGGTGGGGGAACAGCATGTGCTCTTTTGTCCTTGGCTGATGTGATCTTGCATAGTGCCCTTTGAAAGGTCCTGCCTGCTGCCACCCTGGTCTGTTCAGAGGTGTAGCGTAAGAACATAAGAACAGCCCCACTGGATCAGGCCAAAGGCCCATCTAGTCCAGCTTCCTGTATCTCACAGCAGCCCACCAAATGCCCCAAGGAGCACACCAGATAACAAGAGACCTCATCCTTGTGCCCTCCCTTGCATCTGGCCTTCTGACATAGCCCATTTCTAAAATCAGGAGGTTGCGCATACACATCATGGCTTGTACCCCGTAATGGATTTTTCCTCCAGAAACTTGTCCAATCCCCTTTTAAAGGCGCCCAGGCCAGTCGCCATCACCACATCCTGTGGCAAAGAGTTCCACAGACCAACCACACACTGAGTAAAGAAATATTTTCTTTTGTCTGTTCTAACTCTCCCAACACTCAATTTTAGTGGAACCCAGTCCTATAAGAGACTTCAGCAGAACCCAGTCCTATAAGAGACTGAAAAGCATCGTGCACTTTCCCCTGCCTGCCAGCAGATGGCACCATTGCTCTACTCTGGGAAGCCACAGAATGGGACAGATGGCCTGTGGGCTTCTCCCCTTGAGAATCTTCTTCATCTTTAAATATCCACAGTAGAGTGTCCCCCCTCCCTTGGGGGGAGAGGAAAGGGGAAGGTCCTCATAAGAAGAGGATCAGGCCAGAAGACCATCTGGTCCAGCTTCCTGGGTCTCACATTGGCCCACCAGAAGCCTCAGGGGGCGCACTAGACCACAAGGGACCTTGATCCTGGTGCCCTCCCTTGCATCTGACATAGCCCATTTCTAAAACCAGGAGGCGGCAGATTCCCACCCTGGCTTGTAACTGGTGATGGACTTTTCCTCCAGAGACCTGTCCAGTCCCCTTTGGACAGGCATCCAGGCCAGAGCCCCACATGCTGTAGCCTTTCCTTGGAAGGGGTGGGGGGCGTGTGTGTGCCTTTTTGAGATGTGGCAGCCAGAACTGGGCGCAATGCTCGATCGTACAATGGCATCATCATCGACCATCCTCCCCAAGCAGAAGCGTGCTAGGATGCTCTACGGGGCAGAGACGGGAAAATAACTTCCTTGGGGGGTGGCACTGAAATGGACACCCCCCCACCACCACCACCAAAGACTGCCCCCCTTTGTCCTTCCTCCGCAGGTTCCCTCCTTGGGCCCCGATTCCTGGCACTCCTTCCTCCCCCCCCCCCCCAGGTCTTTCCCTTTTCTTCCCCTTCTCCGGCCAGACTGTGCCCGCTGCCTGCTTGGCTTCAGGCAAGGGTGAGCCCGGAGGGAAACCCCTGCCGCCTGGCAAGCGGGAGGTCTGTCTGTAGGGTCCCCGGGGCAGAGCCCTGCAGAGCGTCCCGTCCAGAGCGGGTGGTCCCTGCTGCTCTCCCTCCATCAGGGCTCCCCTCCCGTCCGCGGCTGGTGACTGGGGCGGGACCCCTCGGAGCGAGGCGGAGCTGGAAGCAGAGCCGCTCCCCGCCTGGCTCCGCCGCGCAGCGCCCGCTCCGCTGGCTGGCTGGCATGGCTCTCCCAGCCCGCGGGACCCTCCTGGACGGAGCCCCGGACGTCAACTGGCCCCAGGTGAGTCAGGGCGGTGGGTGGGGGGCCACCTGCTGGCTCCACCCCTCCTTCTCCCAGCCCAGGCTCCTCTCCAGGCGGAGGGTCCTCTCCTTCCTGCCCTCCCAGTCTGGAAGTCTCACTCTCTGCAGGGACTGGGGGGGCAGGTGAGGCAGAGCCTCCCCACCGCTGGGGGAGGTGTGCAAGCGCACACAGGTGTGCAAACTGTGCGCATGGGTTGTGTGTGCTTGCACACCTCCCAGGGCAGCAGCGCTTTTCGGAGGGCTCCCGGCGCACATCCCTGACCTCTGCAGTCCATTTTCTTTCCCTTGCCCGTCTGGTTCAAGCGCCACCCTGCAGAGCTCTCAGGCTCTCCAGAAGCTGCCCAGGAGCACAGATGCCAGAAGGATTTGTCTTGGGGAGACTCTTAGCAGCCAAAGGCAGCCCTGATAGAAGCTGCCCATCCAGGGGTAATAGCAGCGGTGCCAAGTTTCTAGTCCCTGGTGCTTAAAGCTCTGGGCAGCTCCTGCCCCTCCCTTGTGCTGCCCCTACTTCTCCCCCACACACACACACACATATTCTTAAGTCCCAGAGTGAGATTTGTGGGTGAGTGAAGGTGGGATCCCCCTGAGCCTGTGTCCTGCACTGACAGGGCCAGCCCAAGCTCTGCTCCCTGAACTGGACAAAAAAGAAGGGGGCAGAGTGGGAGAGGAGTGTGGAGGAGAAGAGAGTATTGGGCTAGAGTGTCCAGTGGTCTCTCCTCTCTGCCTCACTTCTTCCTCTCTGGTCAAAGGGCTGGGAAAGACCCAGTAGAGCGGCTTCCAGTTGGAACCAGAATCACTGGGCAATGGACAGCAGCAATGTCCAGTCACCCCAGTCTCAATGCCGTCGCTGGGCAGTGCACAGACGTGAATGTGAAATTCTGGGAATAATTTTCTTTTCGCTTTCTACCCCTCCAGTTTTTTGCTGGCGTCCACTGGATCCAGGTTGTCATGGCTGGCTTAAGGTAGTGTAAATTTTGTTCTTTCCAAAACAATCCAAGAAGGAGAGGAAGGGAGCTTCATGGAAGAGCTCTGGGGCTGAAGCACGAGGAATGAGGCTGGAGCTCTAGGGCTGAGTGCCAGGTTCAATCTGTGGCAGCATCTTCCGGTGTGGCTGGAAAAGGCCCCTTTCTGGAGCCCGGCAGAGCTGCCTCTGAGTGAAGAATGGACGGAGCAGGGGGTCTGACTCCGCAGGCAGCTTCCGCCAGAGCAGGTCTTTGCCACCCTTCCTAGAAGGGCTCCCAGGTGCTGTCTGATTAAGGCATAGGAGCAAAGTCTAGTGAAAAGGTTGGCAGTGCCCTCAGTCCTCCCAGTGTCCCGGCATTGACCGGAAAGGATCCTAGAAACAGAGAAAGCCACGCTGACAATGCAGAAGTCATAGAATTGCCAACTTCTCTCCTCTGTCGACTCCTGCAACTTTAATGCTCGTTGACTAAATGAGATTTGGCAGTGAAGCTTTTTTCCCCAGCGTGGGCACAATGACGAGAGAAGCTCCCTTGGAGAATTTCTGCCTGCCGTGCTGCTGTTAAAAGCACAGGAGCCTCACCAGAAACACGGCTGGCCACTCCACTCTTTTGTTTCCGCAGCGTAATCGGGTCCAGCTCGATGATCGGCTACGCTGTCTTCCAGCACACGGCCAGGTCCCCCGAGGTAAGAGCCACGCTCTTTTATTGCTTTTTAAACTGCAGGCTAATTTGCAGTCCCTGAAGCGTGCCCAGATAGGAGGGGCAGAGGCCTTTCTGAAGAATGTTTACATTTTTCAAGCACAGTCCCTCTTAGCTGCCACAGCAAATATGTCAGTCTAGCAACTGGGAGCTGACTCATCCTCTCTTGCTCAGCTGAAGTTACTGATTGCTTTGCTTAACCTCATAGCCCGCAGCCATCTGTTGCCTGCATCTTATAAGCTTTGCAAGAGGTGAGCTGCCCTTGAAAAGAGGTCCGCTGCTTAGCTGGTTAATTATCATGTCATCAAGAGCCACTGCTAGATTAGGTGCCCTTATAGGCAGCAAATGTCTGTATTTGCCAGGGGTTGACCCTGTTTCTCTGCATGATTTGTGAGAAGACGAGAACCCTCCCAGAGCCCACCTTGTGAGTCCAGTTTTAGCCAGAGGAGGCCTCCCCACAATCTTCTAGCACGGCCTAGCCACATTTTGTTGTCTTAAAAGTTAGACCTATTAGAACATAAGAACATCAGAACAGCCCCGCTGGATCAGGCCATAGTCCCATCTAGTCCAGCTTCCTGTATCTCACAGTGGCCCACCCAATGCCCCAGGGAGCACACCGGATAACAAGACCTGCAAGGCTTCCTGGGAATTGTAGTTAAGAACATAAGAACAGCCCCACTGGATCAGGCCATAGGCTCATCTAGTCCAGCTTCCTGTATCTCACAGTGGCCCACCCAATGCCCCAGGGAGCACACCAGATAACAAGAGACCTGCATCCTGGTGCCCTCCCTTGCATCTGACATAGCCCATTTCTCAAATCAAGAGGTTGCACATTCTTGGGTATATTTGGGGTGCTGAATCAAAAATGGCATGGGTTTTGCCCAGTTGGCTCTAGTTTTGGGGGTATGGCATAGCCAACTTATATGCTGATTCAAGCAGCTTCCTTGTGAGGAAACCATGGCTTCAGATTCCTGGCAAGGAAGCGGCTTGAATTGGCATATAAGGTGGCTATGCTGTAACCCCCAAAACTAGAGCCAATTTTTGGGTTCAGCACCTCAAAAATATCCTAAATTCATTTGAACAACTTTAAAAAAGGGGTTTTCTTTGGGAGGGGGTAGGCCTGTGTAGTTAAGGAGGAGTGTCACAAAAAGCAAGGAGGCCTCTCCTGCTTCCCTCCATGCAATTTGAATATTGATTTATTTTCTTTACCTTTAAATCACTGTCTCAATTCTGTCTCTATTTAAGGAGTTTGATGGAATCTGAATGATCAGGCATTGCCTGAGTTCTCCTTCTTCAGTCTTCCCCCACCCCAGGTCTCTAGAAATTAGATTCCTAAGGTAGATGATTATGTGTTCATTTATGCATCTGGTCTTGCATATAAATGCACAACCACAACTGCTAAGAGACCTTGTCACGCACAGATGCCCATTCTGCATGCCACGCTCTTTTTAGCAATTTAAACGTAACAGGCACAGGGTGAAACTCAAGTCAGTTGATTTCATGCTATAGTTGTTACAACAAATGCTGGGGGGGAGGGGAGAGAGAGAGAGAGAGCCTAGCCAGACTTCATGTGGCAGGGAGTTCTACAGTCTGGGCACCAGACTGAGAAGGCCTCCTCCCTCATTCCCACCAACAATATCTCGGTGGCAAGACATGGAGCAGGGCCCACACCTGTAACTGGGTCCAGACACAAATTGGGAGCTGGCAAAGACCGCACTGGTGTTTTGTGTTCTGAAAAATTGGCTCCCGCTAGTGTGTTTTGCACAGAGGGCCGTGCCTGGGTACCTGACCAATGGCTCTGATCCTCCCACAGGTGCGGCCCCTCTTCTACCTGAGTCTCTCTGACCTCTTCCTAGGGGTGTGCTGGATCACCGGGGCTCTTCTCTACGACAAAGAGGCCACAAAGCCGGCAAGCCAAGAAGCTGCCTGCTACAACCTGCAAGCCATAGGACAGGTGAGAGGGCTGCTACCCCTGGGCCGCCTCTGGGATGGGATGCTGTGTTTCCTTTAGCCACCAAGGGTAGGGGGGATGGAGGCACTTGCCTTGAGGTGATGTGCAAGATCTAGAGCAGGGGTGTCAAACCCGTTTCATACAGAGGGCCAAAGTGACGTCATTAAGCAGGAAGTGACATCATTAAGCAGCTGTGTGATTGGCAACCTTCAGTCTGGAAAGACTATGGTGTAAGCCTACAGCACCCGGTATTCCCAGGCAGTCTCCCATCCAAGTACTAACCAGGCCTGACCCTGCTTAGCTTCCGAGATCAGACGAGATCGGGAGATAGTGTTCAGTATAGGGAGATGGTTGGCAACCTTCAGTCTCGAAAGACTATGGTGTAAGCCTACAGCACCAGGTATTCCCTGGCGGTCTCCCATCCAAGTACTAACCAGGCCTGACCCTGCTTAGCTTCCGAGATCAGACAAGATCGGGCATGTGTAAGCATTTAGTTCTCACATAGAAACTCATTAGCTGCAAATGATAGAAGAGAAAATGTTCAAATCTTGCTCATATTTTCAAGATATGAGAGAGCCTAATTACCATGCTAGGAGAACTCAATTATAAAGGGGGCCAGAAAAATGGCTTCTGGGGGCTGCATTCAGCCCGCGGGCCTTATGTGTGACACCTCTGATCTAGAGGAGCTCTGCCTCTGTCACAGAGATGATCCTGGGTCCAGGTACTGCTGGGAAAGCGGAGGGGCACCCACCTATGCTCAGATGGAGCCTGGCATCAGGAGGACTAAATGTGGGCAGGCCATGGCGGGAACAGGATCTCTGAGCACCAGCTGCTGGGGGACAATGGGGGTGGGTGGGAGATTCTTACCAGGGCGCTCTCTGTATGTGGGCTTCCCGAAGGCACCTGATTGAGCCCTGAGGGGCCCAGGAACCTCTGTTCCTGCCTGTTGGGACATCCAAGGACAAGGAACGATAACCCACTTGTGATGTTTGCAGTGCATGTGATTTCCTTTCCCTCTGCGCATGGCTTTTTGGGTTTGCTTTTGTTTTTTCAAGACCTGTTACTTAATGAACTCTGTCCTTCCACTTCACAGTCTGGGTGCGGCTTCTAAGTGCCTCTTGCCTCCCTACACATCTCAGGTCTATGGGACAAAGAGGCATGTCTCATTCATTGCCCCACTCCAGGATGCAAGTCCAGCACCTTCTTCTTCCCCCCACTTCCCTCTCTGCCCTTTTGCAGAGAAGCCAAGTGATGCATTTTGCCTGGGGGATCTCTAAGAGTACCGGAAATGAGAAAAAAATAGATGTCTCTTGTATGAATGGCGTTGAATAGGTCTGTGGCTTCTTCCTTTTTCAAAGATAGCTGTGCCCAGAGGTCTTAAAACCTTACTTGCCAAACCTTTCAGAGGTAATGTGACTAGTCAATGCCAGGGTGAAATAGCTTCACCTGCTGAGTGTCTGCCTGTCATATACCTGTTAAAGACCTGATTGCTCTGCTGTGGAGGTGCAAAGCAACTCATAGGAGCTCTGTAATTCTGGGGCTGCCTCAGAGAGTCCCCTACTCCATTGTTGTTGGCAACCTTCAGTCTCGAAAGACTATGGTATCGCGCTCTGAATGGTGGTTCTGGAACAGCGTCTAGTGTGGCTGAAAAGGCTGATTCGGGAGTGACAATCCCTTCCACACCGGGAGCAAGTGCAGTCTGTCCCTGGTCTGTCTCCCTGGCTATGGGCCTTCCTTCTTTGCCTCTTAGCCTCAGACTGTTGGCCAAGTGTCTCTTCAAACTGGGAAAGGCCGTGCTGCACAGCCTGCCTCCAAGCGGGCCACTGAGAGGCCAGGGTTTCCCACCTGTTGAGGTCCACTCCTAAGGCCTTCAGATCCCTCTTGCAGATGTCCTTGTATCGCAGCTGTGGTCTACCTGTAGGGCGCTTTCCTTGCACGAGTTCTCCATAGAGGAGATCCTTTGGGATCCGGCCATCATCCATTCTCACGACATGACCGAGCCAACGCAGGCGTCTCTGTTTCAGCAGTGCATACATATTCTACTAGATGTTACGTAAGGTCCAGACTGACTTCCATCTTGCCCAGTCTTGTTGCCGGGTTTTTCCCCTTGCAATCCTCAGTGTTGGCAGTTTTGAACAACACGACATACAAGTCCCCTACTGTGAGATCCTTAAAAGGTAAGGCCTACGTGATCCAGAGTGTGCAGTCTTGCTTCATAACATAAATAAGTGTGCAGACTGAGGTCTGCCCACTCCAGCTTTCTGTACAAGAATCACAAGTGAAGTGGTCAACTGACCAGAAACCCACTGGTGGTTTACTTTCCCCCTAGCAGAGATGGCACCAAATTACATTTTCCTTGGACGACATGCACAAAAGGAAGATGTAACTCGGGCCGGTCCTCGCTCTTCTGGCGCGCATGTGTCTGGGCCAGAGAATTTCTGGTGTTTGCTCAGGCTCCTCTTGAGGGAAACAAGAATGTGCTTTGGCATGGAGTCAGGGTGTCAGAGACTGTCACGGGATGTGCTCTTGAGCAAGGTTCTAGGTGACCCCAAGCAGACTGGCAGGAGAGGGTACAAGGGTGCTGTGCTAGTTGGTAAAGATTAACTGTGGACCTTTTTTGGGGTCGCAGTGATTGGAATGCAGAAGGATGGTCTCTTCTGTGAAAACATCTCTGTGCAGCCCAGAAACAGAGGGATGTCGCTCAAACGCTGGTTTTCAAATCATGCGCTTATAATGCTTTTCTTTTTGGATCTATAGAGGGAAGGTGATTCCCCAAATCACCAGAGCATTGGATGTGCATGTGTCATTCATCATGGCAGGAAATTTGATCTTCCTGTTTCGATGATTTCATGGTTTCCATTTGAGCAAAGTCTGCCTTGGAAAATAGAGATTCATGATGGGACAGTCCCGTCCCGTCTCCCAGTTTGGTTCAGGAGCTGTTTGAATCCTTCGGAAGCCTGTTTAATGCTTCAAGAGGAAGACGGAAACCTCTTTTCTGTATACAACCCCTGAAACCTTGGGAGGAGCAAAACTCTGGAGAAAGAGACAGATGGTTTTGGGCTAATGTCAAACCCCCTTAGGTGTTGCAGGGTGTCTGGACTGTGGCCCCAACCTGACGCTTCCAACAAAGTCTCCTTGATGCATTTTAAGGTGGTAAAGTTAAATAGCAGCTTGTCAAAAATCTCGCATTTCCATACATTTTTCTTTTCTTTTGGTTTGTTTAGGTTTTGCTCACATTTGCATGAGTTGCGTAGTTAATTATTTACATTTTTGGCCAGCCAAAGTAAATTTGCTTTGACATTCATCCATTTTTTACTTTCGTCCCTGCTGCGGTTCCTAACCAGACGAAAGTGCAAGGTACTCACAGACATTATTTTAATGTAGCCCTATACATTAGCCAGTAGGAGTAACATACCTTTATCACAGATGGGGAAGACTGAGGCCGTGGGGGAGTGGCTTGGGCCTGACTTGTTGGCTTTCTGAAGGCAGGTTCTTTTCATTCTCAAGATGATCAAACTTAGATAAATGGATATGGACATCTTCACGCATTATTTCTTCCCAAATGAGTTCCACCTCCTGATGTCTTGGCCTCCCTGCCTTTTTACATTTCCCCTTCCCACTCAGAGGAGCAGAAGAACAATTAGATACTGTGAATAAAGTGCTCTGCTGTGACCCCCTCCGAATGTGGCTTCCTGTGCGCCAGAGATGTACATGCAGGTCACCTGTTGTGCCCTCAATTAAATCCAAATGGTCTAGAAAGCCCTGGGCAGGATGCCACCCTGTTTGGCAAGCACAATGGAGGGAGATGCAAAGTGGTGATTAATTAAGAGTGGAAAAACAGGGGTCGGGGGTTTACAAAAAGCACTGCTGGATCCGGTAGAGCTAGGGGCCCATCTAGTCTAGCACCCCGTCTCTGGAAGCTCACGCATCGAAGGCAATGGCCTCTCCCCCTTGACCGGGCCCAGCTTCTGTGCTTCATGACCACCCTGCCTGGAGCTGGAGGTTCCATTGACCTCCTGCGACAAGTAGCTGTTGACAGGCCTCGCCTTCTGGTTCTTGCCCAGGCTTCACTGCAGCATCTAATTGAGAAGGAAAGCATCTTTGTCAGGGCCAGGAGGGTGACCGTCACAGCAAGAGTCACCTGACCACGCAGCATGTCCTTTGCTGATCAAACAGCCTCGGAGCAATATGATGTCAAAGACCTGCACCCCACAAACAGAGGTTTATCTGCCTCATTCAATTGGCCACTGGTGAAACCCTCTCTCTCTCTCTCTCTCTTTCTCCTCCAGATCTTCTATGTGGCCTCTTTCCTGTACACCGTCAACTACACCTGGCATTTATATACGGACTTGAAGTTGAAATACAACCTGAACCTGTACAGTCGGCCACCCCAGGTAACTCTTGCTTTGGGAACAGCCTACCTATTTTACACAGGGCTGCCTCCCCCTTTCCCAGTCTCCCCCCTGAAACAGCAACAAACTTTGCACCCAGAATGTTTTGGAAATTAAGCCAAAATAAAAATGCATTGTCTAAATTTTCACAAAAGATGGCAAAGGTGTGGAAACGCTCTCAAAGTCACCGGTGAAAATCTCCCTTGCCTATTGCTTTGGGCACCAAGCAGCTCCTCCCTTGCCGTCTTGCACTGGTGAAAGCTCTTTTCTACCTGCTGTACAGGTAGATTCACTGGGACCAAGCCGTGCATCATATCAAATGTGTCATTGGGAATGAGCTGCTGAAGTTTTCCTAGTCAATGCTAGCCATGATTGTGCCATGAGAGGCACGATCTGGAGGAGAGGGGCTTTAACCCTTGGCCCTGCCACATTCCCAGTCTGGATCAAGCCCCCTGATTGATACAGGACAGTGGTGGGAACAGCCTCATGCCACAGTCCCAAATCAGGTCAGTTCCTCCAGCTTGTGGCTGCTGTTTATTGAGGGAAACTTCCACTCCCACTTGGGTGTTCAGCACAGCGTGTGGTTTGGCCATCACCGCACAGTCTGGATAAGATGTAATCAGTGGCGAACCTGTTTCTGAGACAAAGGAAAGTTTACTCTTTTGGTTAATGATCTACGTGAGAAACATAATTGTCCGATAATCTGATATTGACAGTTTAAACTTGGACACTCGGCTTGCAGCCTGTGGAACGAACAGATGCATTTGCTTTACTAGAATTTGGAGAAAAATACACCCAAATTGAAGCAGGGTCTGATGGGAATGTGGGACACCGAGAGCAGCGTGTGATGGAATTGCGTGAGAGTACAGGGCTTTTCTGGAAACAGATACTAGCTTGGATATAAAAATTCTGACAGGTGACCTGGTTACTGGATCCTGTATAAATGCCAGCGCAAGACACCATTCCCAGGGCAAAGGGAACTCTGTTATTCCATATGATTGAATTATAGCTGAAATGCAGCGACCAAATATTGGAAATTGGCAGCCTTCCAAAAGCGACGTTATGGGATCTAGGAGAACAGAACTATGGATCTTGGAGGTCATCCATCCTGACCATCCGTCCATGCTTTGCAGCATCTAAATTACCTCTGTGGCATCAAGCTGAAATGAACATGTGAACCTGGCATGCCCAGACTAATGAAATGACCAGGGTTAATCAACGTGGAGAGGAATGGGAATATCCTAGGTGGTATCAGGGCACTGAGTGGACTTTGACTTCAGGAAATGCATTCCTCTGTTTGTGAACTGTGAATTCAGATTTCACAGTTTAGATGTTACTGTGCCAGCCATGTTTATGGACGCTGAATTGCTATCACCAGAATTCTTCTCCAGCTAAGAATGTAGCAAAGAACGGCTTTCGAACCATTTGAGACAAGCCGTTTCAGATTCAACGCATGCAGCCTCCGATAGGGAGGGTGGAACTTTCAGGCAAGTGTGGAGGAGAAGAGAGGAGTGGGCTAGAGTGTCTCAGATGCTCTGGCCCTCCACTCTTCTCTGCTCCATGCTTCTGCATCATCCCCCCTCTTCCTTTTCTAAGTCAAGGAGTGGGATGTTTGGGACACAGCCTCTGGCACCAGCAGGCCTTGGGTCAGCCCTGAGACCAGGCTGTGATCCTTGCCGCAGGAACGAGAATGTCACCAACAAAATCACGCCCTGTTTTCACTGGTGGACTGTTGGGTGGTGCCTGCTTTGATCCATTCCCTTTGCCTGTTGGTCTGTTCCTTGGTAGGAGCTCAATTCCTGTGGCTCCATTCATGAGGAGTTTGGAGTGATGATATTGGCCCGGATGGCCCAAAAAGGAATTGTTCCTCTTGACCACAAGCACGTTGGGCAGGCCGGCCTGGGGAGGGAGTGCCACAAGCCCCCTCTCCTCTTGTCGTCATCCGCCTCTTGGGAAGCAGGCATAAGCACCAGGGACAGAGAGACAAGGATGTGTTTCTGAGAAAACCAAAACCTTGAGGACAAGCTGAACAAATACTCCACACGCCCTGTGATTAGCCGGGGCCTTCACACCTGGCTAAACTCAGTACTGGCTGGAGGCCTCCCTCCAGCACAAGGCGGCCTTTGTGTGGCTCTTCCTGGTGGAAACGGTGGTTGACAGGTCCACGTGTGCTTCACCGCCCCTGCAAGGTGGAGAGACACCCCGAGGGCTCCTTGTCAGAGGGACTCCTCTGCCCTCATTCCTTAAACCTGTGCATTTAGACAAATCCAAGCACCTTGCCTGGGGCACTGTTTGGTCTAGGGCCAGCCCTCTGGACAGGTGGCAGGTGAGTGTCCTAAGGTGTGCCCCCCCCCAAAAAAAAGCTGGAACAAGCATTGATGTGGGGAAGTATTGCAGTAAATGGATAATGACTTGCTAGCCATCCCCATAGCTCCTGCCATCCAAAGAGCTGCTTGACGGCTCCCCATTTTTTCTTCTCTCCTCCTCCCAAGTGTGCTTCTGCTCCAATACATCAAGCAGGTTTTTGCATATGGCTCCAGCAACCTGCCATGCCTGTTTGTCCAGAGGTGACAGAGGCATATAGGAAGCTTCTCTCTACTAGACTAGGCCATTGATCCATCAAGGTCAGCACTGGCAGCCTCTCTCCTGGTTTCAGCACAGAAGGGTCTTTTCCCAACCCAGTCTGGAGAGGCTGCCAGGGATTGAACCGGGGACTGTCTGCTTGCAAAGGAGGTTCAACCGTCAAACTACCATGTCATCTACAGTCCATGCAATGGTAGAGCCCAAGAAAAGCGGTGCGCTCCAGAGGGAGATGAGAGCCCCTCTCCCAGCACTTTCTACTCGCTGAAAAAGATGGTCTGTTGCCAGCCATGGACAGAGGCTCTTGGCTGTCTCTGTAGAAGGGGCTGCCATTGTCTTCGTGCAAAGGGAGAACGGCCAGCCTTTTTGGTACAGTGCCAGCCCTCTGCTGTGGAGCAGACACATTGGCACGCTGAAGAAGAACCCAGCAAGGCCGCCTGGGTCGGAAACTCGTGGGAGCTGTGCTAATTACTCAGGGCAGCGTTTGTGTGCTCAGGGAGGTGCCCTCTGGGTTTTGACAGGAAGCCAGGAGCAGAAACAGCAGGCTGTGTCTGTCGTGATTGCATCGGATCAGGCCTCCTGGATGTGGAATCCCTTGCCCTGGGAAGTCCACTGGGCCCTCAATACCGCTCTTCCGGATCCAGCTGTTGGCCTTTTTGTCCGGCGAACCTCTGGCCTGGCCTTGTGTGTGTTTCCTTCTGCGTCCAGCTGTTTTAGATGCTGTTCCTTGTTGTGTTTTTAAATTGTTATGTCGTTGTTGTTATTAAGAATACTTTTATACCACTTTTCAACCAATTTCTAGTCCTCAACTTTTTTAAGAAATGGGAACAGTCTTTGGTGAATGTCTTGTGACTTTTCCAAAGGGAGGAGCTGATTGAATGGGGATGGAAGGCTGGGGCTTCTCTTCTGTGCATAACTTCTTGCCGTTTCCCTGTAACTCACAGAGAGAGAGAGAGAAGAAATTCAAACCAAATAAATACTGTGGTTAGAAATAAAAAGCAGATGGTCCAGCTCAGGCCTTGAATTTGTGTCTTTGTTTTTCCTTTTGCAGATATTAAGCTCTGCAAATCACTTCGGCCGAATAACGATCATTTTGTCTAGGTAAGTTTCATCACCTGGAGTGGAGCTACCTGCATTCAGGAAGTCAGCTTGCTTTTGTAAAGGGGGGGGGGATCCCTGCAAAACCTGCTTGCATTGAAAGCCTGATGCAAAGTTATCATCCTGCACCTTTGGAGTTGGGGATTGCCACGTGACACAAGGGGACCAATAGGATTCCAGGGCGACAGATTTGGCACAAGATTCAGTGCAACCCCTTTGCCTGGCACTGTGCTAGCCTCTGCTCTTCTCACTTCTGAATTTGGAGAGGGCCTTCCGCAGTTCCCGATGAGGGTGGCTATCTTGACTGTGTGTTGCTGTCTCTTCTTCCAGTGTAATCCCAGTTTTATTAGTGGCTCCTGTGTTTGGCCTGGGAAACTCCAACGAATGTTACCGGAACTTCACCGCCAAGCACGGGTAAGGATGTC